>NW_026652294.1:51323883-51358641 GCF_009828535.3 Hylobates moloch | reverse complement strand
TTTCTCAGAAAGCAGAGCTTAAAGAATAGGCTTATTGGTACTCTTTTGTAACAATGTGCAATCCAGGCTGCAAAAGCTAGGGGCAGGGGCAGCGAGGTGGAAAGAAGAGAGATTCACATAAGGAGGAGGTGATACTGAGCTGCTCATGCCAAAATGCAACCAACAGATTGCTTGACCGTGTGGGGCCTTTTCCTGAGATGCCAATAAGCCCAGTCTCAGAAGTCAGTGAGGAGATGGAAAGAAAGAGAACACATCCAGCAGTTTGTCTCTCCCACAGGCTAAACCTTCCCCCAGGGGGCATGGCCTCCCCCTCACTCCTAGATTACTCCTAAGTGGACACCAAGTGGGGTCCAGCAGCATACAAGACCTCCAACCCACTGTGTATTAGTCCACTTACACACTGCTATAAAGAACTACCTGAGACTGGATAATTGATGAAGGAAAGAGGTTTAATTGACTCACAGTTCCATGGGCTTAACAAGAAGAGTGGCAGGGAGGCCTCTGAAAACTTACCATCACGGTGGAAGGTGAACAGGAAGCAAGGACCTTCTTCACATGGTAGCAGGAGAGAGAGACAGCAAGGTGGGGAAGTGCCACACTTTTAGCCCATCAGATCTCATGAGAACTAACTCATTGTCACAAGAACAGCAAGGGGGAAATCTGCCTCCATGATCCAATCACCTCCCACCCAACCCCTCCTCTGACACGTGGGGATTACAATTCGGCATGAGATTTGGGTGGGGATGCAGAAACAAACCATATTTCACTGGGAACCCAGTATGGTTTTCAACGATTCTTAGCTGACTTGTTTTCGCCCCATCTCAGTATACCTCCTACCTCTCCACACACATGGTGATGAAAAAAATTTTAACTAGAAAATTTTCATGTTGGCAAATGTCTGAAAAATCACCTACTCTGGGTCTTCCTTTTACAAATGAGGAACCTCAGATTCAGACAAGATCTGTATCTGCAGAATCTGGACATGTTGTTCAAGTAACTATACGTGTAATTTAGAAATGTCTGGGGACTAGTTTATAAAGTATGCTAGGCCAGGCACGGCGGCTCACGCCTATAATCCCACACTTTGGGAGGCCGAGGTGGGCGGATCACAAGGTCAGGAGTTCGAGACCAGCCTGGCCAACATGGTGAAACCCCATCTCCACTAAAAATACAAAAATTAGCCGAGTGCCTGCAATCCCAGCTACTCAGGAGGCTGAGGCAAGAGAATCACTTGAACCTGGGAGGCGGAGATTGCAGTGAGCTGAGATCACACCACTGCACTCCAGCCTGGCTACAGAGCAAGACTCCATCCCCCGCCCCGCCCCAAAAAAAAGGGCAGGGGGCCGGGCGCGGTGGCTCATGTCTGTAATTCCAGCACTTCGGGAGGCCGAGACAGCTGGATCAAGAGGTCAGAAAATTGAGACTATCCTGGCTAACACAGTGAAACCCCCTCTCTACTAAAAATACAAAAAAATTAGCTGGACGAGCCAAGATCACGCCACTGCACTCCAGCCTGGGTGACAGAGCGAGACTCTGTCTCAAAAAATAAATGAATAAATAAAAAATAATAAAAATAAATAAATAAATTTTTTTAAAAAAGTAAAAGTGAGGCATTTATTAAAGGGGCCAAGCAAGGAGAACTGGGCAGGTCATGTTTAAGACCTGAACTCCCCAATGGCTTAAAATAAGGGCTTGTAAAGATGGGGAGGCAGAAGTTACAGATGAAGTCGTAAATCAATACATGGAGTCTCTACATTGGTTTGGACCCCAAAAGCCAAGACATCTTCAAGCAGGTGGTGGGAGGGCCACAGGTCATAAGTGGATCCAAAGATGTTCTCCTCTGTGGATGGTTAACAGCTGATGCTTTGTCTAAAACTCTGGGGTCAGTAGAAAAGAATGTTAGCTCTGGCCACCAGGCCCCTCAGGAAAAAATTTATAACAAAGAAGAGTCAGAGTTCAGTCCCCAGTTCCCTCTTATCTGAGGTCCAAGAGCCATGGATGGCCTTTTTCATTTGGTGGGGGTCCAGGTTTCTGAAAAACTACTCAGGGACACAGGTTAAGATGTTTTCTTTAGTTTCTATAAGGGATCAAACATTTTCTGGCTGTAACTTTTTTGGGTATTGTTTGAAGCCACTATTACTTTCTTGCTTACCAATTGCTCGTCTACTCCTCAGGACTAGCTGGGTGCCTCAACTTGCCCTTGAAGGAACTCAAGACTTTGCTTCATTTCCATGCTTGGGGGACCCAGCAGACCCCTAAGAGGGATCCCTGCTCTGTCTCAAATGACAGAAAGGCTTCAAATTTCATACGTCAAAACGACAATTAGCTAAAGTGAACTTGACAAGGGCTTCATATATGGAAACAGTATTTTCAAAAATAAAATAGACCAAAAACAGCAACAATCTTAAAAGATCACATCTTTCTATATTAAAAGCAGGTAATGTTAGATTTTGAGACAGGGCAAGGGCTAGTCACTATTTCATTAGGCAAGAGGGCTGACAGCTCTGTGGCTGAAGCACTTTGGAATGAAGGCCCCAGCCCCGCCCAGCCCCTCTCTGGAGACAGCAGGGCAGCTGTTTGCACAGTGTCTGCCAAACAGCACATCAGTGTACGGCTCACCACGTAAAGATGCCAGGCAGGTCCAGCGGGGAGACTGAAATTGGAGTTTTGGCAGCTTCAGAATTCTCGTTGCTTGAAACAGCCTAATAGATGTGCAAATTGAATTGAATCTCTCAGATGGGTCTGTGTCTGCAGAGAATCTGCAAGCTCCTAAAAGGGGATTAAATTATATCAGTCAGAACTAGTTACTTATCTAATATGTTGGTTTTTAGTGGCAGTGGATCCATGGCCAAATAAAATGGCACACTTGTTTTTTTTGAAGGTGTTACAATTAATTGCCAGCAATATAGCCTTTTTTAAAAAGTGAGACTTCTGGTTTTAATTGCAACATGTAAGGAATTTAAAAGTTGTCACTACTGCACTTACAATAAGAAAAAAGCTGAAAAAAAAACAAATTAATTACTTTTCTTGGACTCATCAGAGAATTGAGGTCACAGAGAGTGACCATAACCCTAGAATCTGGACAGACAGAACCACAGATCAGCTGCCCAGGAGCAGAGGCTACTGGAGCCATAAACTAGCAGGAATACTAAAACGGTAACTGTGATGAATTGCTGTTGGCTGATTGTGGACCAGAGTGTGGGGAAGAAAACCCTGAAGGCTACAACATTGAGAGGACCTCACTGCTTCTGTGGGCGTTACCTCCAGAAACCCCACCAGCTTCTCACAGTAAAAAGCAAAGAAACATCACTTCCTGCCTCTTTCAGTGGGAGGGAAAAAGTAGTGGTTTTGAAATATGCCCAGAGCATTTTCCCTAACAAAGGCCTAGTCTCCAGGAGAAAAGATGTCACTAGAGCCTTATCTCACCTAAGGGGAAGGGCATTTCCCCCACTTGAGTCCCCTTTAGCTTTCCCATCTCATCAAGGGTGAGGGGTTGGAGTGGGGGACACACAAAACTTGTGAAGATCACATTCGGGGTCAGGAGTTTACATAAAACTAAGATTTGACCCTCAGATTATAAACACTTTCCCTCACTTTCTCTCCCCTACACCTTATCATTAATCAACAGGACTCCATTACAATAATAGTGGATAACAGCTGAAAAGACCACAAAGCACAATTCTTAGGAAAAACTAAAGACAATAGGAGAGAAAAACAAGGACACCAGAGAAATCTGAAGCCTCAGCTACAGCTACAGCAGGCACTAAACTCAGCCGGCTCTCAGCCAGATTAATAGAAAACCTCACACTACAGGCCTCTTTCCTTTGGTTCCTTTTGTCCAGTATATCAAATGTGGCTTTCAACAAAAAATTATAGGGCTACTAGAAGTTAAGAAAAAACAGTCTGAAGAGACAAAGCAAGCATCAGAAGCAGACTCAGATATGACACAGGTTTTAGAATTATTAGACAGGGAATTTAAAATAATAGGCTCTGATGATAAAAGTAGACAACATGCAAGAAAAGATGGGTAATGTAATCATAGAGATGGAAAATCTAAGAAACAACCAAAAGGAAATTATAGAAATAAAATAACCACTAATAGAAGTGAAACTGCTTTTGATGGGCTCATCAATAGACTAGATGTGGCCAAGGATAGAATCAGAAATCTTGAAGCCATGTCAATAAAAATTCCCAAACTAAAATGAAGAGAAGAAAAGAACGAAAAACACGAACAGAAAATAATATTCAACAACCGTGAGAAGATTCCAAATGGTATAACCTAGCATAATTAAAATAATAGAGAAAAAAGAGAACATTTTCCAAAATTAATGACAGACACCAAATCACAGATCTGGGAAGCTTAGAGAATACCAAGCAGGATTTAAAAAAAAAAAAAAACCAAAAAACCTATGCCTAGGTATATCATGTTCAAACTTCAGAAAACCAAAACAAAGAGAAAACATTGAAAGATGCCAGAGGAAAAACACCTGACTCATAGAAGTACAAGGATAATAATTACAGTGAACTTCTGGTCAGAAACATGGGAGTAAGAGAAGAGTGGAAGTGAAATATTAAGGTAAAGTAAAAATAAAGAGATGGAGAAAGATATACCATGATAACACTAATCAAAAGACAACTGGAGTAGCTGTATTAATTTCAGACAAAGCAGTCTTTAGAGAAAGGAAAATTATCAGGTTTAAAGATGAACATTACAAAATGATAAATGATTCAATTCTCTAAGAAGTCATAACAATGCTTAGTATTTATGCACTTCACAACAAAGTACAAAATACATGAGTCAAAACATGATAGAATTGCAAGAAACAGGCAAGTCCACTATTAGAGTTAAAGGTTTCAATACCCCTCATTCAGTAATTGATAGATTCAGCAGACAGAAAATCAGTAAGAATATAGTCGACCTGAATAACATTATCAATAAATTTGACCCAATTGACATTTATAAAATAATCTCTTCAATAACAGCAAAATACACAATCTTTTCAAGCTTACATGGGACATTCACCAAGACCATTGTCTATAAAACAGACATCAACAAATTTAAGAGGCCAGAAATCATACAAAGTATTTTCTCAGGCCATGATGAAATTAAACTAGAAATCAATAACAGAAAAAGAGCTGGAATCCTCAAATATTTAGAGATTAAACAGCACACTTCTAAATAACACAAAGGTCAAAGAAGAAATCTCAAGAGAAATCAAAAAATATTTTGAATAAATGAAAATATACAATTTATCACAATTTGTGAGATCCAGTAAAAGCAGTTTTTAGAGAAAAACATTATACATTGAATGCATAGTTCAGAAAAGAAGAAAGATCCAAAAAAATTTTTTAAATCTAAGCATCTACTACAGGGACTACAGAAAGAAGAGTAATTTAAGCCTGAAGCAACCACGACAATGAAAATAATAAAAATTAGAGCAGAAATCAATAAAATTAAAAACAGAAAAATAATAAAGATCAGGCCGGGTGTGGTGGCTCACACCTGTAATCCCAGCACTTTGGGAGGCCGAGGCAGGTGGATCACGAGGTCAGGAGTTCAAGGCCAGCCTTCCCAACATAGTGAAACCCTGTCTCTACTAAAAATACAAAAATTAGCCAGCCATGGTGGCATGTGCCTGTAATCCCAGCTACTCGGGAGGCTGAGGCAGGAGAATCACTTGAACCTGGGAGGCGAAGGTTGCAGTGAGCCTAGATTGTGCCACTGCACTCCAGCTTGGGCAACAGAGTGAGACCCTGTCTCAAAAATAGTAATAATAATAATAATAATAAATATCAGTGAAACCAAAAGTTAGTTCTTTGGAAAGAAAAAGAAAATTGATAAACCTTTAAGATAGCAAAGAAAAAAGAAGACACAAATTGCTAACATCAGAAATGAAAGACTTATCACATCTGGTCAAATATTAAATATATATATTATCAAAAACTCTACCAACAAATGTGTTAACTTAGGTAAAATGGCTGAGTTCCTTAAAAATACAAACTACCAAGACTCACACACTAGAAATAGATACTCTGAATAGGTCTATATATATTAAGAAATTGAATTAATAACTAATAATGGCTTACTGAAAGAGAAAGAACTAGGACTAGATTTTGCCACTGGTGAATTCTACAATACATTTAAGGAAGAACGTATACCAATTCTCTATAATCTCTTCCCGAAAATAGAAGCAGAGGGAATATTTTCTAACTCATTCTATGAGGTCAGCATTACCCTGCTGATTTTGATATTTTATCAAAATCAAATAAACAGGAAGGAAAATTTCACAAAAATTAACTCAAAATGGATTATGTACCTTAAAGTAAAACACAAAACTATGAAGCTAGAAAAAAAACTGGAGAATATCTGAGTGTCCTTGGGGTTAGCTTTGAGTTCTTAGCTACAACACTAAAAGCACAGTCCATGAATTAAAAAATGGGTAAGTTGGACTTAATTAAAATTAAAAATTTCTGCTCTGTGAAAGATACTGTTTTTTGTTTTTTGTTTTTAAGACAGAGTCTCGCTCTGTCACTTAGGCTGGAGTGCAGTGGCGCGATCTTGGCTGCCTCCTGGGTTCAAGCGATTCTCCTGCCTCAGCCTCCCGAGTAGCTGGGACCACAGGCACCCGCCACCACGCCCGGCTAATTTTTGTATGTTTAGTAGAGATTGGGGTTTCACCATGTTGGCCAGGCTGGTCTTGAACTCCTGACCTCAGGCGATCTGCCAGCCTCGGCCTCCTAAAGTGCTGGGATTACATACGTGAGCCATGGCGCCTGGCCAACACTGTTAACAAAAACAGCCACAGATCTGTAGCTGCCATCAGTTTCAAAATGAAGATTAGCTCCATCTTTAAACATTTTCAGAGATTCATGATATCATTAAACTTGAGTCAATCCAGACAATTGAGTAAATACCCATGGCCACAATAGTCATTTTATTATATCGATGACATACTTTTTAAAATTACAACCTTTCCCTTGTTAGATGTAAGAATTTTTGCTAAAGTTTTCACATTTTGCTCTCATTTTTAGAAGTACTTGATTAATATCTAACATTATATTAGCAAAATTATAAGCATTTTTGTGAGCTCTTGTTGAGAAAAGAACACTGGAAATACAGTGATCTAATCTGAATTCAACTCCTACTTTGTCATTTCCCAGCCATGTGACACTCAGAGATCCATTTCTTCTCACTGGCTCTTTGCACTTCACCTATGCAATGGTGGTGAGAAATGCAATGATATGCAAGGTCTCCACTATCCCAAACACCTTATGATTCTATTCATCACATCATTTTGATAAATGTAATTGACATGTATATGAGTTGTTCAGAAATGGTAACCATTATTAGAAAAACCACTGTCACTCATTCATCCAGACTTACTGTGAATGAGTTATTGTTCTGAGCACTGAAGTAATGGAATGATGTTGAATAAACAAGGTATGCTGCCTGACCCCACAAAGCTTACATTCTATTGGGCGTATCACACTCGGGTAATGAAAACACAGGACCAGACATGATGAATGGAAACAGCCATAGGTAGGATAGGAGCACAGAAGAGTTCATTTCAAGTAGATGGAATGTAAGGGAAGGGGGACACAGAGAAATCCATTTCTCTAATACTAAGTATTTGCAAAATGATTTATGAGCACTGATAGTAATAACACTGTATGCATAGTAAGGCTTTTAACTTATTAAAATACCTACTTTTGATCATTGTTCCCTCATAACAGTGCGTTAAAATAGAGAAGGCAGCGATGATCAGCACCGTTTGAAATAGGCAGAAACTGAGACTTACGACAGTTAAATACATGACATGATTTTATAACTACTGGCTAAAGTGAGGTCTGAAACTTAAGATCCAGCTATGGCCACTGCTAACCCCTTCCCTCTGTAGAGAGACATTATCCCAGATGTGACTCAGTTCCCTTGGGAGCTTGATGAAGTTTCCACTTCAATTGGATGAAGTGCCCGCCTTGAGCACAGCTGACTCTTATGCTCATAACTAAACCATCCTTATTGTAGCTATAAAGTAATGAGATGCTAATATGTAATTTATCTCTTACAACTACTATGCAAACTTAGTTTCGTTATTGTCATTTTAAACACGAAGGAACTAAACTCAGACAAGTGATGCAACTTGCCAAAGCCCCTCATCCAGCATGGAGCAGAGCTGGCTCCGTCCACCTCTGTGCTCACTGCTCTCTCTAGGGCCTCTGCCCAGCTTATCACATGCACTCTGCCTTCAAGACCCTCGACAAATCCATGGGATCAGTGGGCAGGAATTCACAGGCAAGGGGATTGAGGGAGGATACTCCCAAGGACAAGCCCAAAGCTAACTCCCGCCACATATGCTAAACCGAAAAGGTGCAGAGAGGCTTTTAGAAAAAAATGTCGCCTTACAATAATTTGGGTGCTTCTAGTGTGAATTCTGGATGCATAAGTAACAGTAATAATCGTAATAACAATTTGAGTTCTGACATGAACAAAATGGAACTGTACTGCTCGGAAGGAATTCCTGGAGACTATTTTGAATTCTAAGGAAATATGAATCCGTGAGTTTAATATCATTAAATGTAATGTACATATATACTACATTTTCTTTGTCCATTAGTCTGTAGATGGACATTTAGTTTGTTTCTATTTCTTGATCACTGATCTCATGTTAAATGAAAGAACAAGTAAGATAATTTAGCATTTTGTTAAATTTAAGGAAGATTCATTTAAATTGTCATCAGTGAAGCAATAGGATCTATACTGCTCACCTTAAATATCATCAGCAGTGCTGACATGAAGGATAGAATCATAACAGATAGGTAATAGAGAAAAGATACTATCAGCCTCAGGAAAATTAATGTAAAAGTCAGGGCTTGATTTCTTATCAGAGCTGATGCTGTTCAAAAGTCTTGCAGATGTTCAGCCTCTCTGACTAACTTCTTTCCTTTCTGATGTGGATCATTTTGTTCTGCACTCCATTTTCACTCTAGGTGTGTTACAATATCATCCATCTTGTATATCTGTCAGTTTATAAAAGCTTTGCAAAAAGCATGTGAATTGCCTCAAGGCTAGTAATAAAAAATCTTTCCAACTTCTTGTGGATTTTTATATGTGCTTCACAGTTTCCTATACAAAATAATTGGGGGAAAAAATCTTAACTGTTCAAAATTGCTCTTTAACTTGCTTCCTTTTCCTTCTTTTATTCATTCACTTTTCATTTCTCTTACCTTTACAACGATCATCAAATATAAAATCCAAGATCTTATTCTTAAAATGCAAGATTTTGAAAAGCCTTATTTCAGCTGGCTTTCAGCTTAATCTAAAGGAAGATTTATTGATGGTCTGTCAGGTGGAGTTTCACTATTTTTTTCCTATAGAATCTTCCATTTAAGACCCGTTCTTTGAACCAGAGCGATCAATAAGGGCTGGGAACATGGGCAGATACCGAGTTGAGTTCCCATAAAAAGAGAAGCTAAATGGTTAGCACGTAGGTGACAAATGGATTCTGCAGTTCAATGATGCCAGCCGTGCAGAAGTGCCAACGTGTCTTGGAAAGACTTCGTTTTATCTACTGTTATTAGAAATACTGAGGGGCAGGACGGCTTTTGCCAAGATGAAGTGTCCCATCTATGCCTCAGAAATATAAAGTCGTTCATGATTCCATGTCTAATTACAGTTTAACAGTGGAGATTTTTCCCACATATTGCTTTCACTGCCATCTCTGTATATTTTCTGTAATCTTTGGCCAATCTGCTTGGGAAATTGACAAACTCCTCCATGAGAAATACTTTCAACATATTCCCAGGCTTTTCCTTCCATGAGAACTGGCTATATTAATGTTTAATCTATAGACACTTCTTGATTACCTGACACTTCAAGGAGAAAATTGGTATTTTATTTTCCAATAAAATGCTGTATGTATTTTTTCAATTCTATGTTTTGCTTCTGTTACTCAATACATTTTTGTTTGAATGGACGGAGGGAGGGAGGGCAGGCAAAATCTCGATTGCTTGATGCTTTGGAAGAAGGTAGCTGTTAGGCTAAGTTGAAAGTCCCCTGGTGCAAGGGAACCACTGTCTGTCCTGGCCTCTGCCCCACACCCCCTCTCAGTCTGCACCTCTTGGGAGCAGGGCCATCTTTCACCACATGCACAGCACCAGCTTGAGCTAAGCTCTCCCTAAGGATATCATCTCTCAGCTCACATTTTCCTGGAGATCAGGAGAGATCATTGACAAAATTGAGTGTCCCTGCCCTAGATCCCATCAGACTCACTGACACAGGAAAAAATAAATTGAAGTGGTTAGTAAATGTTAGGAAAGGAGATGGGTTGTAAAAAAAGTTAACATTTCTAAAAGTACTGAAATACAAGGCAACCCAGATGAAAATTGGGAGGAGAGAAGGTGATATACCACCGGCAAATAAGTTTGTCCAGTTTGATACAAATATGGCCTATATCAAGTCAGAGAAAACAGCTAACTTTTAAATGCCACCACCAAAAGCTAAGACATATGTCGGGGCAGGGTGGGTGGGGAGCAGGATGACTCCCTCTGTGGGCTACATTTATGGTTTTGTGTGTGTTTGGGAGTTCAAAGCTACACACAAAGATGGACACTGCTGGACAGTCAGATTCTAGAGAGGCATTGAGAAGACTATTTGATCCCAGGGAAAACTGCAACTGTAAATCCAAAGAAACAGAGGGAAAACTGAGCTTGGATTCTACTGTCCCATGATGTCATTTTTGCTGCAAGTGAGAATGACTTGGAGTTGCCGCCCTGGAGTTAGCCCTCTTGCAGTAGTGCAGTGTCTGTGCTTGTGTGCATCCCTGCAGAAATGTAGTTGAATGAATGTAGATTACTCCAGCCCACATCTCTTTGGGTTATTTCCATCTCAAGTTGGGCCCTGTGAGGCTGCCTCCTCACTCATCATACACCCGTTTTCTTCTTCTTCACCTTCAATCTTTTTGACCTTACCATGTTGAAGTGAGTCCCATTCCTCCACTCCCAAACTTCCCATGAGCTCCCTCAAAAATCCCCATTCTAAGCCCTGGCCTTTCCCCACCTGTCCAATGGACCCTTTTGCACGTCAGGCAGGGGAGAAGAGCAGAAACTCCTGCTTAAACTTTGGCTAGTGGGGAAAAATCAAGAAGAAAGACACCTTGTTTCTGCCTATGTATGGGAGAGAAGAGAAAAGAACATCCCTCTTTCGGTGAGAAAGAGAGAAGGTGGTTCCAAGACAGGGAATATGACGGAGGAAGTATTCTATTCCAGGAACTAAGACCGCCGCTAAGTGATTTGTGATTCACCATCCTCAATTCCTGGCAATAAAGTAGAAAATTTACTATATTTAAGATATATTTTGGATTAAGCAGGTTTCTGATGCTTAACAACTATTTATTACATCCTTTCACTGGGGAAATGTGTTCCAGATTTTATACAAAATGCTAATAAATCAGGGACTTCCACACTGACAAAACTGGCACTATAAACACACCAACCAGCCCCGTCATTCATCAGCCACACATTGTGCAAGTTTACTCCTACAAATAAACCAGTTATTCATAAATCTGAAGTTAAATCCAGCTGGTGGAGGGCTTATTGCTCCTCACTACAGCATCACTCTTTAGAATCTTATTACTGTTTATCTGGCATGTTGTTATTTAGCTTTCCCAGTTAGGGCTCAGCTGTTCATCTAGCTCATGAGCACTTGAAGGCAATGGACCACAGCTTCACTGCAAGGTCCCTGCAGCTGCCAGGACAGTGTCTGGCCTCTAGAGCAGCTGTCTATTCACTTACCGATTAATTTCTTCTTGAAGCCTTTAATCCGTCCATGTTATATGTGGTGCAAAAACAAAATTCCTAGCAGTTTCTCGTCTAGGCTCCCAGGCACTCTCTCTGTATATTGGGACAGAAGGTAGTTTATCCCCCACAGAGCAGAACTCAGGTGCAGGCCAGGCTGATGCAGCCCTTCCAGACCCTGATAATCCCAACTCCAGAACTACGTACCTGCAGCCAACCAGGAGACAATACAAAACCAGCCTGCACAGGTGCCAACCAGGGTCCCTGCAGGAACCAGGGCAGCACAAAACGCTAGAGAAACCATGGTAGGGTCAGACTGAGTGTGGAAGTTCCAGCCATTGACTGAAACAACCTGGGCAGGTACTCACGTTACACAGCAATGCTCAGGGATTCTCGGAGGAGTCTAAGGAGTCTGGAGTGATGTGACGGGAACCTGTGCAGTGGGAATCTGAGAGCTGGTCATGGTGACTGGCCATTTTTGAGAATCTAGGCAGGTGGGAAGCACAGTGCAGGAAGCCCCAGGCACCCGACATGAGGTCCGCAGAGAGCATTCATGTGTTCTAGAAGTTCAGTGATGGCACACCAAGGGGAGAACGGCAGTGCCGTCCTCTGCCTCATCATCCATTCTGGCGTTGTGGGTGCTCAGGGCTCAGCGGGCCGTGTTCATCCGACCATTAATGCTCACCTGGTCACAGTTTTATTGGCCTCCAAGCCTGCATATCTTTTTCACCTGCTGGGCTTTCAGCCCTAGTTCTTGGCTTACATTAATCACAAACGCCTGTCTAATTAGATACTGCTGGTCCAGCAATGATTCTCAACCTTGGCTGCACATTGGAAACACCTGGGGCGCTCTTTAACCATTCTGATCCCAGGCTGCACCAATTAAATCAGAATCTCCGGTGGAGGGATCCAGACACTGATATATTTTTTTCATCTTCCCAAATAATGCATGTAGGGTTGCCATATTTAGCAAAGAAGAAAACAGAATGTCAAGCTAAATTTGAATTTCAGAGGAACAAAACAAGTAATTTTTTGTACAAGTATATCCTGTGCACTATTTCAGTTTTTCCCAGGTTTAGATGTTTTTCTCATGATTACACTACGGTTATATGCTTTGGGAAGGAAGACCACAGAAGTATATCCCTTGCACTATTTGGGACATATTTATACTAAAAATATTATTTATTGTTTATCTGAAATTTAATTTACATAGGATTACAGCATTTTATCTGCAAACCCTATAACAAGCAGCCAAATAGGAGAGTCACAGGAATCAAGGAGAGAGAGTGAGAGTGGAGATTGGAGGGATGAAGCTGCCCAGAAGCACTGCAGAAGACCTGGAGCTCAACAACTGTTTTTTCTCAACATTTTACCAAACAGCACCTGAAGATATGTAAGGATTTAGAGCTATAATGCACATTTAAAAAAAAAATCCTAGTAAAATGCTTTGTAGTCTGAATTTTTCAATGAATCAAAAGTTTGTTGATTTATATGCTTAACAACACATCTAGGACACAATTTTTTTTTTTTTTTTTTTTTTGAGACGGAGTCTCACTCTGTTGCCCAGGCTGGAGTGCAGTGGTGTGATCTCGGCTCACTGCAAGCTCCACCTCCCAAGTTCACGCCATTCTCCTGCCTCAGCCTCCCAAGTAGCTGGGGCTACAGACGCCCGCCACCACACCCGGGTAATTTTTTTTTTTGTATTTTTAGTACAGACGGGGTTTCACTGTGTTAGCAAGGATGGTCTCTATCTCCTGACCTCGTGATCCGCCCGCCTCAGCCTCCCAAAGTGCTGGGATTACAGGTGTGAGCCACTGTGCCCAGCCATCTAGGACACAATTTAATGTCAATATTTAGGAATAAGTAATCCAGAATCTTTGCCCAAGGGAGCTGAATCTGGGAGTTCTGACTCGCTGAGCAGGGGAGGAGCAGGGGAGAACAGAGGGAGTGTCAGGGACTATCGATAATTCTGTAATGCCTGTCATACCTTACAAACTTTACGAAGACACACACACACAGAGACATGTGTCTTCATAAAGACATATATATATATGTGTGTATGTGTATATATATATATATATCTCTCTCCCTCTTTCAAACTGATGAAACATCAGCATAATTTTTTTTCCTGTGAGTTTGAGGCAGTTGTAGAGATTTCGGTAAACTCCTCACAAATCTAGAGAGGATGTTGAATAGGAAAACCAACTCAACAATTCAACTTAACAAAAATCTATTTGATAAGACAAAGTATAAGATAAATATCTATAAGTCCATACTGATATAAATAAATGATTGAGTAAATAAATAAATGGGGAAGAACAGGCAAGTGTTCCATTCAGAAGAATTCCAAATGGTTTGTATAGATGTGTACCCTCAAGAAGGACAAGCATAATTCCCATTCCTTAAGGGTGAGTTCTTCAAAATAACTTCCTTCTGAAAGCACAGTAAGGAAAGGGGAAAAAATAATAACGTTATAGGGGAGAAATCTGCCAATGCCATGTCAGCCAGGTTAACATCACTAAGGTTACCATCCACAGTGCTGAAGTCCTGTTGATAGTGTCTCCCTGTAAAGTGATGGGATGAGAATGATGCTTTACCCTGAGGTCTTCCTCCCCAGAATGCATAACCCTCATCTAATAATGAGAAAAACCTCAGACAAATTCCAATAGAGGGGCATCCTACAAAATTCCTGACTCAAAACCATGGCAGTCATCAAAACCAAAGAATGTCTGAGAACCACAGCCAAGGGGAGTCTTCAATGTAAAGAAGTATCCTGGAAAAGATCTTGGAGCACAAAAAGGACATTAGGTAAAAACTAAGGAAATCTGAATAGATTTTTAAAAATCTATTCGGCACATAGTATATGCTTATCCTGCACTACTTCTGTCCTCTCATTGGCTCATGAATTTGCTATTTCCAGAGAATAAGTCAACTGTATTGATGTCACTCTGGAAACAAAGGTCCCCTTGCACGGTGGAGCCACAGGGCATGACTGGGAGGGGAGAGCAGACAGGTACACAGAGCACACAGGGAGAACGTGGCCAAGATTATAACCAAGTACAAGTCCCTGTGGGAACACAGGGAAAAAGAGAAATTCCGGCTGTGGGGACCAGGGAGGAGTCCATGGAGGAGATGACCAGCATTTTCACTGCATCTGGGAGAATTGGTGTGATTTCAGCAGGCAGAGTTGGGCATCTGAATATCATTTAACCTAAGGAATAGTTGAAGAAACCAGAGGTATTAGATGCAAGTGAAGATCTGAAATTGAGCAGTGACCTAAGAGCTGGCTTTGAATAATTGTGGGATGCTCAAATGGAGGAAGAAAGCATATCTGTGGGTCACTGCATTAAAAGAGAATAACAGAACGGACCAGAGAACAATTTCAGAAGGCAGATTTGAGCTTCACAAAAGAAAGATGTTTACAACAATTTAGCACCTAACCAAATTTTATTTGAAAAGAAAAAGAAACCCTCCCTTTGAAAAATCAGCATGGATCCAACAGACCAATGAGAAATACGGGGTGTCTATACTGAACCACAGATCTTACTACATTTACACTCTTTAAAAACATGATGACTAAGTCAGAATTTTAAATGTTTCAATGAATATTTTAATTATAAAAATATTAAATATAAATGGTACATTATAGGCTATAAAAACAATATGTGATGTTTCTCCTCAATGAGCAAATGAAACATATGGAAGAGAAATTCAGCCAAAATGTATTCCAATAAGCATCAATCAACTGTGAAGTCTCATAAAAGAATAATGAGAAGGAAACCGAAGTTGGATGAATAACAACAGAATGGCCCACTGCTTTGATGACGAACTCCATAAAAGCGTGTCATGTAGTCCTATGAGAATCCTGAGAGCAAGTCTGGCAGAGCAATTTAATGTCCATGTAAGTCAGTACATTCTACAGAGATCTTGGGGAACAATATCTCATGGCCATCCAGTTCAGTACCATTGACAGGCATATTTCATAAGGATGACAAAGTCATTGATATGGGGGCAAAATGTATTGTGTCTTAGCCATTGTGTCACAGTAAGGCTGTGATGTATTCTAAGCACAAGCCTTGCCACCGCTCCTTGCACAAAAGGCACTAACTCATTTTTCCAGTGAATTAATACAGGGTCCCTCTCCCAGAAATAGTGTAAATCTGCTGGCTTCTACATCCAGCTCATTTGTCTCCTTCCCTTTCCTACAGGAGGGAGGGGAAGAGTTGGGCACTGTTCCCCAGGCCAGCTGCCTTGGGCCTCTGAGTCCAGTGAGTTCCATGAGGTTGTCAGTTCCAAAGGGCAGGGAAGGTCTGGACATGTCAAGGTCCAGTCACAGTTCAGTGTGATGAAGAACAAGATGCAACTGTTTGTTAGAAAATGTTGAAGAAAGAAAATATAATTCTAGAATTACCTATGCCCATGTGAAAACATAATTCTAGAATTACCTATGCCCATGTGAAAACATAATTCTAGAATTACCTATGCCCATGTGAGTTGAAGAAAATTGGTGTACAGCAGCGGTTCCCGACCAGGGGTGATTTTGCCTTCTTGGGAACATGGAGTAATGTTTGGGTTGCCACACCTTGAAGGAAGGAGTGTCGCTCCTGGCATCTGAGTAGAGGTGAGGGGTGCTGCAAAACATCCTGCAATGCACAGGACCCCCCAACACAATTATCCAACCTAAAATATCAACGACACTGAGGCTGGCGGATGCTGCTTATAGGCCAAACATGCTACAACGCACAGGACCTCCCAGCACAATTATCCAACCGAAAATATCATTGACGCTGAGGCTGGGAATGCTGCTTATAGGATAAACATCCTACAATGCACAGAACTCCACAGCACAATTATCCAACCTAAAACATCAATGATGCTGAGGCTGGGAATGCTGCTTATAGGACATATCAGGCTTGGGCTTGAAAGCCAAACAAAAAATATAGTTTCTCTGGACACTACTTCCTACTACTTAAGAGCTATGTGAGACTCAGTTTCCTCACCTTTAAAACAGAGACAGAATCCCCTACTCTGCCCCTATCACATTCATTGTGGACAGCAAATGATGAACTGCTTTATCACCTGCAGAGTGCCACACACGTGAGGGGTTATTGCTCGGAGAAGAGAGTGCGCCAAAATTATCAGACAAGCAGGGGTTTAGGTGGGAAAGTAGCCAGGGAGCACGTCAATTGTGTCATTATCCATGTAATTCAAAGCAGTTGAATGTAACTGCTATGGACCTCCTACTTTATAAAGTCCTGTGCCAGCCCCTACATGCTAAATGTCTAGGGCAGAACTGAAGGTCTTTATCCACCAGCTTCAGTCTCTTTCTGTGCCTCAACCAATGGGTCTCAGACCTGGCAGCTTGGAAAGTACGGACTGCCCCAATGGGTGGTATCCAGAATGAATCTCTCACCTGCAGCTCAGGTCACCCCTTGCCTCAGTTCTGACATCTGTGCTTTCTCTCTCTTCTCCAGAGCCCTTGGCTGAGACCTCAGCATGTCCACAGCTTGAGCCTGCTCAGGTTATAACACTGGGGGGATTCAAAAGAATATAAGGCTGATCTGGGCTAAAGGTCTTGTCACTTGTTAGCTGTGTGGCCATGGGTAGGTCACTTAACCTCTCTAAGCTTGAGTTTCCTCATTCATTGCATGAGGATAACAACTTCTACCATGCTAGATTGGCAAGAGGATTTGTCAGAATAATGTAGGCAAAGCAAATGGTTCAGTGCTTGGGTCACAGATGGTGTGCAATAAATGTTAACTGCATGATGGTGAAGATGATTATAAGAAGTGATGAAACAGAGATACGAACAATCAGAACTCAAGAAAGAACGTGATATGAGCTGCAGAGACTCAAAATGGCAGAGCTAGAAAAGCTCTGAAAGCTCTCCTGGTGCATGACCCATGCTGCCATCCTAACAAGAAGCTTTGCTGTCTCCATTCACAGCGAGCTCTCTCCCTCCTGCCTCCTGAGGTAGCCATAGTCTCAAGTGTGGGAAGGTCTTTTCCATAGTAGGCTGTGTCTCTGTGAGATGATTTAAGCATATTTGAGCAGCCCTGGGTGCTGATAGCTCCAATGGCTTGGAAACCAATTCTGAACTCTGAGAGCTTTGGTTGGGTTGGGGCATGGAGGGGCAGGGCTGTGCACAGTGGGGTAGAGGTGGAGGAGAGGTCCTGGTAGCTATCTGACCTCATAATTGGCATTGGCTCCAACCACAGGGCACCCCAAGCTTTAGGGGTTGACTCACCTCACATGATAATGGCAAAGCGGTTCCCCAGCAGGTAAGAGGTATCATCTCTCTGTCTACAGTGCTCTCGTCTTTGGAGGAAGGACAAGATCAAAATGATGAAGAGCTGTAAGAAGAGAAGATGAGAGTTAGTGGGCATGTTCATTCTCAGCATGGCCTCTGACCCTCCCTGAAAACAAATGTGTGGGTTAGCAGAGTGCACAGAACATTAGCGACACCTCAAACTCCAGAGCCAGGGGGCTGACTGCACGCACCCTTGAGCTACCAGAATGTTCTGTACTGAGCCTTCCCTTTTGTTTCCCTGAACAGATGTAGGTTCAAATCTGGTCTCTCTCACATCCTGGTTGAGAGGGAGATTTCACTTTCCCGTACCTCAGTTTCCTGTTCTGTCAAAAGGCAGTAATAACTGCCAGGTTGCAAAGCCTTCTTTGCTGCTTTTCTGTGGATTCAGTCATGTTCTCACAAACTTGATGCTCTTTCTCTCTCCTGCGTTTATCAGAAACTTCTTGAGAATTGTCTACACTTGTGTCTCCATTCCCTTACCTCTCACTGGCTCCTCAACCCCCGAATCTGGCTTCTACCCTCGTCACTCTGCTGAAACAGCTATGGCCAAAGTCACTGATGACCGTTTTGTGGCTTGGTCCCGTGTATACTTGAAGTCCAAATCTAGCTTGATCTCCCAGCAGCATTCTACAGTGTTGACCATTCCCTCCTCTTTGAGTACTCTCTTCCCTAGGCCTTCATCAACCATGTTTTCTTGATTTTTCCCCATTATTTCTCAGCATTCTCTGCTGCATCACTCTTTACCCCAGCCCTTGCTGCAGAGTTCCTTATAGCTCAGTCCAAGGGCTACTCATCTTACCTGGTCTTCTCTTGGTGATCTCATTTATGTCGCCCAGGCCGGTCTCAAAAGTCCTGGCCTCAGGTGATCCTCCCACCCTGGCCTCCCAAAGCACTGGGATTACAGGTGTGAGCCATTGTGCCTAGCCTCATGTCCATGTTTTAATAACCATAAATACGCAGAAGACTTAAATTTGAATCTCCAGCCCTGACCTTGCCATGAGCTCCAAAACTATTTAGCCAACTACACAGTAGATATTTCTTTTTAATGTATTGAAAGCTTCTCAAAGCTTTTATCAAAAGCTTCAGTATGCGTCTTTTTGAGACAGGGTCTCACTTTGTCACCCACGCTGGAGTGCAGTAGCACAATCACGGCTGACTGCAGCCTCAAACTCCCAGGCTCAGCTGATCCTCCCACCTCAGCCTCCTGGGTAGCTGGGACCACAGGCACGTGCCACCACCCCCAGCTAATTTTTGTAGAGATGAGGTTTTGTGCCATGTTGCCCATCCTGTTCTCAAACTCCTAGACTCAAGTGATCTGCCTGCCTCGGTCTCCCAAAGTGCTAGGATTACAGGCAGGAGCCACTGTGCCTGGCCAAGTACGTCTTATATCTGCCCCAAACCTGGATCTCTTCTAATGTTCCTTAATGAGTAAATGGCAGCTACCATCGTCCTTTCATTGTGCAAGTTAGAAACCTAAGTCATCCTCAACCTCCCCCTCTCCCTAACCTTCCTATCCAGCCCATTACAAGTCCTATTGTTTTCACCTCCTGAACTTCTGGAGTTGACGTCATCATCTAGGATGTGATAAAATCATGTCTCACCTGGATCCCTGCAAGTCTCCCAGTTGGTCTTCCTGACTCATCTCTTGCCCACCTCCAACTCGATCTCTGCATTGCAACCAGAGAGATCATTTAAAAACATAAATCTGATCACACCACCTTCATGCTGGAAACACTTCCATTATTTCCTACTGTACTTACAATGAAGGCAAAACTGAACACAGAGCCCCAAAGGGCTCTGCCTGGCCTGCCCCGCCCACCTCCCCAGACCTCTCTGCCTCAATTCCTCACTCCAGCCATGGCTGAACTTCTCAGCTCTTCCCACTCTGCCTTCTCCCTCCCTCCCCAGAGCCTCTGCATGTGCTCTCCCCTTCTGTCTGTGATATCCTTAACTACATCTTCCAACTGACCTCAGAGCCATCATTACTTCATTGGAAAAGCCTGTTTCACTCTCCGAAAGGTCCATATGCCTGATTCTCGGGCCCGCAAAGCCTTCTTCTGCCATATTTTTGGTATATAATGTAAGACATTTTAGAAGGAAACTCAGCTGATCTCTTTCCTCTGACCTATTCAGGTCTCTTTGAGAATCTGTGTTTGGCAGCAGCCCAGCTGCCCTTTCCTGCCCTCCTCACCCTTCCCCTGCCTTTACTTACTGATGGGATGAGGGAATAATGAAGGAAGAGTTCCATGTCCACTGAGCTGGTACAAGTGCCATTTAACTGCCTGGTCCTGCAAAATGGCCAAAAACATCACATTCATATCATCAGTCATTGCTGTTGTCATTCACCCTTTAGTCTTGAACATCACTGTCAAGAAGTTTGGCCTAAGACCATCTGCTAAGACCATCTGATCTTTTTAAACTTCACTTTCTCAGAGCCAAGGCTGCTCACCTGTAGTGTGTCTTCCCTAAGTGGAATAATCTTTCATATTTTTTTCTCCAGCTTGATTATTTATCCAACTTCTCTGCTAACTGAAACTAAGTCCTTCATTTAGGGGCAGAATCCAGTTCTGTGGGGCTCAAAGCTTATATAATTTGGGCATGCTTTTAAAGTAATACTACAAAATGTCTTACTTTTTCATATTTTAAGGGAGACATATGACCATGTAAACACCTAATCAGCGTTCTTCCCACTCTCCCAGGGCCTTGGAAGGGTCCTGTGTGAGTGAGGGGCCCTGAGACTAAAGCATCCTTCACAAGAAATTAGCATTAGTCAAGGTCAAGAAACATCAGCTCACACCTGAGCCACTGCCGGGCTGTTGGGGCAGGAGAGAGATTACTGGACTACAGGCTGCAGACTCTGTTCTCTCCAGCCCCCACTATCTGCGGGACAGGACTGTCATTGTCTCATGTCTAAAACACATGGCAGTAGTGTTATGGCTTCTCTTCAGAGAGATGCCTCCTTTCTGGGACTCCCACCACACTTTGTTCTTTCTGCTCTGATCTCCACAAGGCCACCACAACACACTCTATCATATATGTCCACATTTTTGTTCATGCTTTTCCCAACTCCTACACCATCCACCAACCAGCCAGCCACCTGCTGACCTTCTTTCCCTAGACAGCACCTACTGTTCCCTCAGACGTCTCAGAGAAGAGGACTCCTCTGGGGATTCCACAAGCTTGGCATATTCCCCAGTAAGTCTTTAAAATGCCAGTGCTCCACATTTATGTCTAACCATGGATCTGAAATATCTGATAAGTGGTGGGGAGGGGATGGATGAGACCCAACTGTCAGATATGTGATAGAACTGTAAAAGTCAGGCTTCTGCTTTTAAGGAGGTAAACAGAGTATATATACCAGTCTCCTCAACCCATACAAAACCCACAAAATGATAGGAAAGAAAGAAAGAAGAGAAAGAAGGAAAGAAAGAAAGAGAGGGAAGGAAAGAAAGAGAAAGGAAGGAAGGAAGGAGAAAGAAAGAGAAAGAGAGAGAGAATGCATAACCATACTAGAAAGCGAGAAAGGGCTCTATCAGGGACATGGAAATTACCAGAAGACCCTGAAAGATAGAGAGCAACTGGGACTAGATCAGAGTAAAGGCATCAGCCAACATGGCCACAGACTGTAGGAGCACTCAGGATGTGCTCAATACCCACAGTACAAGAAGTGGAAGCAGAATGGGGCTGGCAACAGACCACAGGAGAAGGAGGAAGAGGAGGAAAAGGAGGATAAGAGGAAGGGGGAAAAAGAATTCTGAAACTTTAAGACAGGTATTTTGAAATAACCTAGTCAGAAAAGAAAATGAGAATAAAAAATAAAACAAAATGAGAATAAAAAAGAATGAGAGCAGCCAAGCGGGAAGGCTCAAGATGGTGTGCCTGTTGGAGACCCCCATCTGCAGGAGCTTCCTTTCAGACCATGAATGAAAGTTACTGGAATTCTCCAGTCCTGTCACTCCAAAGGAGCTACTGTTAACAGATGCCACAGTGACACTGCACCTCATGGCACTGCTTAGCAGGTTCCACTATATCCAGGAGTACATCTGTCGGATCGTCTCACACTGCTGTAAAGGCGCCAGATCATCAAACAATTTTATTTAGCTGTGGTGCAGTTAAGAATATTGCTCACCTACTAACCTCATTCTTCTACAAAGTTCAAATGCAAGCACTGAAATGTTTCTCAGTTTTACCCTGGTAAATGTTTTGGTTGATGGAGAATTGTTATCACAGATTTTTCTGACGATGTTACAGAGGGATAAGCATATTGAGATGCAGCTTACATCAGCAAAATGTTTAACTTACACGTATACAGCTGGAGCAATTCAGACAGATAACAAATGTATTAAAGACACTGCCTTATTTGGTTCAAATGTGCAGTAAGAAGAGATTACTAGAGGAGAGAGTTAAAGGAGCTGAGACACTTGCTTATCTGACTGAACCAGATATTGAGCTACAGAGAATCCCTAGTGTAACTGATCACCTCATTGCCATGTTTGCTGACTATTTCAAGTATCCCAACTCATTGAGTGCCATCACTGATATTAAAAGGCTTGATCATTATTTAAAACATGCTCATGAACTCTGCCAGGCTGCATTCAATCTCTACGATTCTCTTAGAGCAAATGATGAAGACATTCAGAAGAAAAGCCCTGAGACTGAAAATATGATGGACTGAATTGTGACTGGCTTGTCTGAGTCTAGTGTCAAGGTGCGGTTACCTGGTTACCTGCTGTCAGATGTTTGCACCGTTTATCCAGATCTGTGCAGCAGCTTCAAAACAGTTTCTAGGATCACACTCTGTGAAAACCTTTAATGAAGGTTTTACAAAATGCACCAGATGAAATCCTAGTAGTAGCATCTTCCACAGTATATAATCTTCTTGAATTTTCTCCAAGGAAAGAGTCAATTTTAAAATCAGGAGTTGTAAATCTACTTTGTGGATTAACCCAGAGTGAAAATCCTGCTTTACGAGTGAGGAGAATTTGGGCTTTAATGAATATGGCATTTCAGGCTGAACAAAAAATAAAACCAGACATGTTACAAAGCTTGAGTACTGAACGGCTATTCTGGTTATTATCAGATTCAGATTTGAACGTGCTGAAGAAGACACTGGGACTTCTTAGAAATCTCCTCTTGACCTGGCTTCATATAATAAAATAATGAGTACTTATGGAAAGCAAATTATGCAAGCTGTCATCCTTATCCTGGAAGGGGAACATAACTTTAAGGTCAAAGAGTAGATACTGTGCATCTTAGCCAATATAGAAGATGAGACAACAGCAAAAGAATGTATTATGACCAATGATGATATCCTTCAGAAAATCAAATATTACATGGACCATTCACATGTCAAACTGCAGCTTCCAGCTATTTTTTGTATATCAAACCCATATGGAATGAAGAGGAAGGTTCATAAGAATGCCAGGATAAATTATGAGACATCGGCATCATAGATATTCTACATAAACTGAGTCAGCCACCAGATTCAGACCTTTGTGACAAGGCAAAGATGGCACTGTAGCAGTACCTGGCATGATGAGAGTGCCCCTAGGCACCTGTGAGCATCCTACATCCTTGTTTAAGAAAGCACAGGTGGCTCATGCCTGTAATCTCAGCACTTTGGGAGGGTGAGGCAGGCGGATCACGAGGTCAGGAGATTAAGACCATCCTGGCTAACACGGCGAAACCCCATCTCTACTAAAAATACAAAAAATTAGCTGGGCGTGGTGGCAGGTGCCTATAGTCCCAGCTCCTCGAGAGGCTGAGGCAGGAGGGTGGTGTGAACCCGGGAGGTAGAGGTTGCAGTGAGCTGAGATCACACCATTGCACTCCAACCTGGGCGACAGAGCGAGACTCCGTCTCAAAAAAAAAAAAAAAAAGAAAGTACAGAAACTAGTTTCATTTGATTTCTTCTATTTGCGCAAGTTGCCTTGGACTGCAGGGAGCTGTTGTGCAAAAGTAATTTAGTAGGATTAGATCTCAACTTCACCTTGAGAACATTTTTTGAGGTAGTAATTTCCTCAGAAGATTACTATGTTTTGTTTTAGTTTTTTCTTAGCTACATGGACTCTTTATTAGAACAATCAATCATTTTCCTTCGGACCTACAATCTTTTGCCTATGCTGCAGCCACTTTGTGAGTGAGAATGAATATGTCTGTGTGAACACACAGGTGTGCGTGTGTGTGTGTGTGCATGTACATGGGCCAGAATGAATGTATATGTGTGTATGAAGGATACCTCACATTTTTCTTTTCTTATTTTGTGTGAAAATCTCTTTCCTACAGATTTTCCAGGTTTTAAGCATTGCTTGCTGTATAAAAACTTTACTGAATTATATAACGTTTGAATGAAATGTTATTTTAAATACAAAACAATTGTTAAGTGTTCAATAAAGGTTATGCTGAATTTTGGTCAGATGAATATCTGTAAGTAAAAAATATATACACGTCTGAACCTGAAAAAAAAGGAATGAAGAAAGTCGATGAGACTTAAGGGAAATCATTAAGCAAAGAAATAGCTGTACTATAGAAATGTCAGAGGGTAAGAGATAAACAAAGGCACAGAAAACCTATTTGACTATAGCTGAAAAGTTTACAAGTTTTGGGAGAGGCATGGACATCTAGATTCAGGAAGCACAAAGATCCCCAATTAGATTCAACCCAAAAAGATCCTCTCTGAGGCACATTATAATCAAATGGCCAAAAATCAAAGACAAAGAAAGAATTCTAAAAGCTATAAGACAAAAGCATCAAGTCACATATAAGGGAAGCTCCATTAGAATCTCTGCAGATTTCTCAGCAGAAACCCTGCAGGCAAGGAGAGAATGGGATGACATAGTCAAAGTGCTGAAAAACAAAACAAAACAAAACCCCTGTTAACCAAGAACACTATATCAAGCAAAACTCTCATCCTTCAGAAATGAAAGAGAAATAAAGACCTTCCCAGATAAGCAAAAACTGGGAGAATTTATTACCACTAGACCAGCCTTACAAGAAATGCTTAAATGAGTGCTGCAACTGGAAGCTAAAAATCAATAACCAGTAGAGGTACATTCATAATCACACTGATACTACCCCAGTGTTATAATGGTGCTATGTAAATCTTTCATTGCTTTAGTATGAAAAGTAAAAGTCAAAATGGTCAATAAGAGCTACAATTAGTGGCTAAGGAACATGCAATAAAGATATAAATTAAGGCAATGAAAATATAAATTTTGGAAGGAGAACAATAGTATGGAGTATTTTTATACAACCAAAGTTAAATTATTATCAGCTTAAAGTTGTCTATTATAACTACAAGACTCTGTGTTAGCCCCGTAATAACTACAAAAAAAAGAAAACAGACACACAAACAAGAAAAAGAAAGTAAACAATGCTTAATACCATAGAAAACCACTGAACCAAAGGTAAACAGTAAGAGAGGAAGAAAAGAAAAAAGAATCTACCAAACAGCCAGAAAACAATCAAATGGCAGTACATCCTACTTATCAATAATAACCGTGAATATAAATGGATTAAATTATCCAATTTCAAGTGAGCTCCTGAATGGATTTAAAAACAAGACCCAACTATATGCTCCCTACAAGAGACTAGCCTCACTGGTAGACAAGCATAGACTGAAAGTAAAGGAATGGAAAAAGATATTTCATGCAAACAGATACCAAAAGTGAGCAGGAGTACTCAAACTCCTGATAAAAGATAAAAGAGATAGACATTTTATCAGATAAAATAGACTTTAAGTAAAAAACTATAAAAAGCAACAAAGGAGGTCATTATCTAATGACAAAGGAATCAATCCAACAAGTGGATTAACAATTGTAAATATATATACACTCAACACTGAAGCACCCTAATATATGATGAATATATAATATTATGAATAATATATCATGAAGCACCCTAACATAAATGAATATTATTAGATCTAAAAGGAGAGATAGATTGTAATACAATAACAGCAGGGTACTTCAGCATCCCCCTTTCAACAACAGACAGATCATCTAGACAGAAAATCAAGAAAGAAACATTAGACTTAGGCCAGGCATGGTGGCTTATGGCTATAATCTCAACGCTTTGGTAGTCCAATGCAGGAGGATCACTTGAGGCCAGGAGTTCAAGATTAGCCTGGGCAACATAGCAAGACTCCTTCTCTATAAAAATTTTTAAAAGTTAGTTGATCTCGGTGGCACATGCCCTGTCTCTATAAAACAAACAAACAAAAAACAACAACAAACAAACAAAAAACAAGAAACATCAGACTTAAACTGCTCATAGTCCAAATGGACTTAACAGACATGTACAGAACATTCCACCCAACACTGCAGAATACACATTCTTCTCAACTGCACATGGAACATTCTCCAGGATAGATCATGTATTAGGCCACAGAATAGGTCTTAACAAATGCAAGATGTTGAAATCATTTCAAGAATTTTTTTATTGACCACAATGGTATAAAAACTAGAAATCAATAACAGAAGGAACACTACAACAGAAGTACAAATGTATGGAAATTAAACAACATGCTCCCAAATAACCACTAGGTCAATGAAAAAATTAAGGAGGGAATTTTAAAATTTATTGAGGAAAAATAAGAGTGGAAACACACTGTACCAAAACCAATGGGACACAGCAAAAGCAGTTCTAAGGGGGAAGTGTATAGCCATAAATACCTACATCAAAAAAGAAGAAAGATTTCCAATAACCTAATGACACACCTCAAGGAACTAGAAAAACAGAAACAAACCAAACCCCAAATTGTTAGAAATAAGTAAGTAATAAAGTTGAGGTAAGAAATAAATGAAACAAGGCCAAGACAAGCAATTTTTACTTCATTTATTATTATTATTTTTAATTGTTTTTGAGACGGAGTCTTGCTCTGTCACCCAGGCTGGAGTGCAGTGGTGTGATCTCAGCTCACTGCAACCTCTGCCTCCCAGGTTCAAGTGATCCTCATGCCTCAGCCTCCCCAGTAGCTGGAATTATAGGCTTCCACCACCATGCCCAGCTAATTTTTGTATTTTTAGTACAGACAGGGTTTCACCATGTTGCCCAGGCTGGTCTCCAACTCCTGACCTCAGGTGATCCACCTGCCTCAGCTTCCCAGCGCGATGGGATTACAGGCATGAGCCACCACACCAGGACAAAAAAAAGCAATTTTTAAAAACTTAGCAAAAAAGAGTTCTTTTTTCTGAAAAGATAAAATCAACAAACCTTTAGCTAGACTAACAATACAGAGAGAAGATGCAAATAAAGTCAGAGATTAAAAAGAATACATTACAACTGACACCACAGAAATACAAAGGATCATAACAGACTCATGAATAACAACTATATGCAAACAAATTTGAAAACATAAAAGAAAAGGATAAATGCCTAGACACATATAACACCCGAAGGTTAAATTATGAAGAAATAGAAAACCTGAATAGAGGAAAAACAAGTGAGAAAATTGAATCAGTAATAAAAAGTCTTTCATCACAAAAAGTCCTTGACCCAATGGCTCTGTTGCTAAATTCTATCAGACATTTAAAGAAAAGCTAATATCAATTCTTCTCAAACTATTCCAGAAAATTGAGGAGAGGGGAATAGTTCCAAATGCATTTTACAAGGCCAGCATTATGCTGATTCCAAAACCAGATGAGGGCACACAATAAAACAAAACTACAGGCCAATATCTCTGATAAACATAGATGCAAAAATTCTCAACAAGGTATTGACAAACCAAATTCAACAGCACATTAAAAATATCATTCACTATGATCAAGTGAGATTCATCCCAGGGATGCAAAGATAGTTCAATAAATGCATTTCAATACATGTGATACACCACATTAACAGAAAGAAAGACAAAAACCACATGATCACTTCATTAAATGCTGAAAAAGCATTTGACAAAATTCAATATCCCTTCAAAATGAAAACTCTCAACAAATTAGGCATAGAATATATGTACCTCGATCCAATAAAGGCCATGTGTGACAAGCCCGCAGCTAATGTAATACTGAATGGGGGAAAGCTGAAAGATTTTTCTCTAAGATCAGGAATAAGACAAGGATGCCCACTTTCACCACTTCTATTCAACATAGTACTGGAAGTCCTGACCAGAATAATTAAGCAAGAAAAAAAAAAGGCATTCATATTGGAAATGAGGAAGTCAAATTGTTTCTATTTGCAGATGACATAATCTTATATCTAGAAAGTCTTAAAGACTTGACAAAAAACTATTAGAACTAGCAAATGAATTCAATAAAGTGTCAGGAGGTCAAATCAAAATATAAAAATATCATTGCTATATAGGGAAGGAAGGAAGGAAGGAAGGAAGGAAGGAAGGGAGGGAGGGAGCGATGGATGGAGGGAGGGAGGGAAGGAACGGAAGGAAGGAAGGAAAAAAGAAAGAAAGAGAGAGAAAAAACAAACAAAAAACCCCTGGGAACAAACTTAACCAAAGAGGTGAAAGATCTCTACACTGGAAACTATAAAACATCGATAAAAGAAATTAAAGATGACACAAATAAATAGAAAGATGGTCCATGTTCATAGATTGAAAGAATTAATGTTGTTAAAATAGCCATAAAATACCCAAAGCAATCTATAGATTTAATGCAATCCCTATCAAAACACCAATACTATTCTTCACAGAAATGTAAAAAACAATTCTAAAATGTATATGGAATCACAAAAATCTCCAAATAGCCAAAGCAATCCTGAATAAACCTGGAAGCATCACACTATTTGACTTTAAAATATACTATTAATACAAAGCTATACTAACCCAAACAGCATGGTGTTGGCATAAAAAGAGGCACGTAGAACAATGGCACAAAACAGAGAGCCCAGAAATGAATTCATGAATCTACAACTAACTGATTTTTCACAAAGGTGCCATGAACACACATTGGGGAAAGGACACTCTCTTCAATAAATGGGGCTGGAAAAATTGGATATCCACATGCAGAAAAATGAGAATAGACACTCCCACTACCTCTCACCACATACAAAAATCAAATCAAAATGGATTAAAGACTTAAATGTAAAACTTAAAACTATGAAACTATGAGAATATCAGGGAAATGCTTGATGATATTGGGATGGGCACGGATTTTTAAAGTAAGCCCTCAAAAGCACAGGCAACAAAAGCAAAAACGACAAACGGGATTACACCAAACTAAAAAGCTTTTGTGCAGTAAAGGAAAGAGCTGACAGAGTGACAAGACAACCTACAGAATGGGATAAAAGAGTTGCAAACTATCTGACAAGGAGTTAATACCCAGAATATACGAGCAACTTAAACAACTCAACAGCACAACTAGTTATTTAACCCAACTAAAAAATGGGCTAAAGACCTTAATAGCCATTTCTCAAAAGAAGACATACAAATGGCCAACATGAAAAATTTCAACATCACTAATCATTAGGAAAATGCAAATCAAAACCACAATGAGATACCACCTCACTACAGTTAGAATGGCTATTCAAAAAGACAAAACAAAACAAGTGTTGGTGAGGATGTGAAGAAAAGGGAACATTTACACGCTTTTGGTGGGAATGTAAATTAGTACAGCCATTACGGAAAACAGTATAGAAGTTCCTCACAAAAACTGAAACTAGAACTACCATATAATCCAGCAACCCCCAGTATGGGTATTTATCCAAAGAAAATGAAATCAGTATATCAAAGAGGTATTTGCACTCCCATGTTTACCGCAGCACTATTCACAATAGCCAAGGTACAGAATCAACCCATGTGTTCAACAACAAATGAATGGATAAAGAAATCGTGGTGCATACACAGTGGAATACTATTGAGCCATAAAAAAGAATGAAATCCTATCATTTGCAACAACATGCACGAGCCCGGAGCACATTATGTTAAGTGAAATACGCCAGACACAGAGAGACAAATACCAAATGATCTTACTCATATGCAGAATCTTTTAAAAAGGTGATAGAGAAGTAGAACAGTAGTTACTAGAAACCAGGGAGGGAATGGGAGAAGGAAGAATGGGAAGAAGTTGGTGAACGGGTACAAAGTGATAATTAAATAAGATTAATAAATTCTGGTGTTCTATTGCACAGTAGGGTAACTATAGCTAACAGTAAGGTATTGTATATTACAGAATAGCCGAAGCAGAGGTTTTTAATGTTCTCAACAGAAATAAATGATAAATGTATAAGATAATAGGTATACTAACTATCCAGATTTGATCGTTGTATAGCACATGCATAAACCAAAACATTAAATTGTGTTCCATAAATATGTAGAATTACAATGTGTCAATTAAATTTTTATTTTAAATGATAAATAAAATGAGGGTCAATCTGAAGAGCGACATACACCTACGTGCTACATCTAGAACACAGCTATCTATATTCCTCCCTCCATTCTCCAACATGTGCCACTGATCTTCTTGGCCGGCAGGGGCGGGGTGGCGTCTCCCACATCCTTCTGCTTTTTTTGGTCCTAACATGATTACTCCGTAGTAGTAAGTTAAACCTATGATAGTAGCTTTCACTGATTGGTGTCACTTTATTGTGTCCCTATATCCCAGGCACTCTGCTATTTTATATTACCTAACTCAACCTTTACTAGAATCTTATGAGGTAGGTTGTATCAGCCCTTTTTTAAAATGAGGAACTGAAGCCAGGCAAGGTGTGATGATTTACCCAGGAGGAAGCAAGTGTGGGAGTCAGGCTCCCCTTCACGTCCCCTTCCTCTGTCCCAGTCCTTGGCTCACCCAGGTGGTTTCTTGGAGCTCCAGAGTTTCCTGGCTTTCCAGGCTGTGGCCAACTCACCTCTGCCCTCAGAGACCAGTCCAGTGCCTGGCAAAGAGGCTCAGGGAATGGTGATTAATTCCATGGGACTCTCTGCCAGGGAACTGAGGCCCAGAGAGCAGAGATCAGAAGCATCAGCTGCCCAGGACTTTTGAGGTCCCTCATTGTGCTCATTGAGCAGGGTGCTGACCACCTTGTGGGCACAGAAGAAACGGTTCCCACTTCTCAGTGCTGAGTGGGTTAGGGAAGGAGGAAGGGGTGTGTGCAGAGTGCGTGTGAGTGTGCATCCATGTGATGCCTTCTGCAATGCAGCCATGTGTACTTTGGGATGTCTGATTCTGCACCCGCCCTGCCCTGCCTTTGTGAATCCCACGAATCCCCTAGTTCATTCCCCAGAATCCTGCCTTGCAGGTCTGAGGTAGATGTAGAGGTGCTGAGGCTGGCTTGTGCCAAATTGGAAGAACCAATTGTCATGCTCTAAGGAATTCTGCAAGCCAGTTGTGAAGCACCACCATTGTTTTTAAAAATTAAATTATATAAACCTATAATTAAATAAGTTATATTAAAAACAAAAGATAAAAAAAGACTCAAAACTCATCTCTTCAGGCTGGGCACAGTGGTGGGCACCGATAGTCCCAGATACTCGGGAGGCTGAGGCAGGACGATTTCTTGAGCCCAGGAGTCTGACACCAGCCTGGGCAAGATAGTGAGACCCTGTCTCTAAACAACAAAACTCATCACTTCCCTATTGTTTTGCTACCTTTTACTATCATCTATACTCTTGGGATTATTTACATCTATTGCATCTGTATAATGTAAACACTGTTATGATGTGCTGTTTTGCATCGCTTTCCAACTCCACATTCAGTGACAGCACCTCGCTTGACATCAGCCATGGTGGAGGTGTTTATATCATGGCAATAGGCAAATACCACGAAATCAGGGCTTGATTTATTGTTTTGTAGACTGCCTGTAAAGTGACAGAGAAAATGTTAATAATGCAGATTTAAAAACATGTTTGTAGCTATTACAGAGTGCATAGCAGAAATAATTGAGAAAATATTCTTCCAGAATTCAAGAACGTTCACCCCACTCAGCAAAGTAGCTCCTGACAATCAACAAATGAGTCCTGACTTACATCTAGTCTTTGTTGTCTCCCATTTTTCTTACTCATTAAAATAAATAAAAATATCAACCAATAATCATGTCGAAACTATGTTCACTCATCAATTGCAATCATAGCTTGGCTACAGATGAATTCAGCAGAAATTAAGGAAAGCATTCTATGAGAATTAATTGGCTGAATGGAATTTGCAATAAAGATATTGTATATTTTTTATTTGTCAATTATGTAAAATGTATTGTATCAGTATAATTTATAATAAGCTTATATATACATATGCATACTTTTTCAAGAGCCAGTTATGATACATTTCCCAGCATACCACTGGGCACAAGGGACCTTGGCTCTGGCATTTCCTAAAATAATGAAGATATCAGAGTTTCCAGGACCAAGGTCAACATTAACTATGTTTTAGAGGAAAGACAACAAGGTTAAATAAAAGAACTCAAGAGAAAGCCAGTGCCCCACCCTATGCTCTTCTCTCTATGCTCTGCATTGCACAAATCCTTTTTCCCTACTTTGTAAAATGAGGACATTGGACCAGACAAAATTTTTTAACTACAAGTCACAATTGTATGTGTTACATATATAACACACGACTCATAGTTACAACTATGACCCAGTTGAGATGTGTGTGTGCACATGCATGTTTAACAAATTTCTGTGCATGCGTGTTTAACGAATTTTCACAAAACAATACCCTTACCATGCTCAGTGCCCTTTGGTAGTCCTAATTTGGTTCAAGTCATTTGTACTCTGTCCCATTCATTTTGTACAATGCTGGTCATAAACACTAAATTGACTTTACAACCCACTAATGGGTTGCAACCAAGTGTTTGGAAAAAGAAAACACAAACAAACTTGACTATCAGATGATGCTAGGGGGCCATCTGTCCATGAAGGCCTCTGACGCATTCTGCAAATACGTGTCTTCACACTGCAGGATCCTAAACACCCGCGACCTGCTCAGATGTGTAAACAGCCAATGAGGTCAGGTGCAAACTTTAGCTCAGAACTTATCGCCTCTCTGGGCCCTCCTCCTCGCTCCTCCCTGACCCAAAGTCATTCCCTCCTCCCTCCCACTTCTCCTCTCCCAGCCCCACTGAACTTGGCTGAGGGTCCTCTCTAGCACTCATCACACCTTCTTCATGCTATAGGGGCACTTTTCACGTCTCATCTCTCACTTTCCAGTTGCGAGGTTTTCAAAAGCTAGAAACACATTTTATTCAACTGTGAATTCCACCCGTCCCTTACCCAACCCCTACCCTGAGCTTCTGGACTTCAGGCAAGGTACATGATAAATCCAAGTAAGTGCTTGCTGAATGAGTGAGTGAAGGAAGGAAGGAGAGAATGCAGGGAGGGCGGGTGCCAGGGAGACATACACTCTGCACTGTGTGTACTCGGCCTGCATACGGCTGAGCTGTCTCCTGGTGCCTCATCCACTCGAAGTAGTGGAATCACAGACTAGCATCCACCCATGGGAAGTGTGAATGCCTCCACACTCTCTGTCACTCTCCCTCCCCACAGGGCAGCCCTGAAGCTCCATTCGGGCACTTTCAGGGGTAGGAACCCTGTACCTCCCAGGCCGACCCTGCCATCTTGCTGAGTCAGCCAGGCTCAGTGGAAAAGCGTGGGCTTTGGAGCCAGGAAGACCATGAGAGTGAGTCCCAGCTCCACCACGCGCCAGCTGTGTGACTGCGGGCGAGCCGTGCCCCTCTTTGGGTCTTACTCTTCTCATCCTGAAAATGGATCCAGTGTCCCCCTTCCAGGGCTCTGTGTGGATGAACTACAACGAGAGTCAAGTGCCCGGCCTTGTGCCCAAAGATTAGTGCTTCTTTTCTCAATCTTTTCCCCGCTTTTGGACAGCTCTGACAAAAGAAAGTCGTTTTTCCTTTCACAGAACTGAAAGGGGACTGTCACTGGTTGCGTTTCTACTCCCTCAGAGCCTGGACCCGGCCTGCTCCTCTGTCCCCAGAGCATCTGGTAAGCAGTGGCAACCTCTCCCATTCCCCACAGGCTCTGCCTTCTATCCCCCAGCCCCAGTCCAGTGCCATGCATGGCTGTGCTCAGCCAGGCTGGCATCCCTGGCCTTCTGCTATGGCTGAAAGTGCCAAGGACTCCACTACCTTTGGGTCCCTGACCATGCAGTGAATTGCAGTCCCCACCTGGTTGACCAGTAGCCAGAGCGGCTGCCCACACCTGGCCCCATGACCAATCTTACCCTTCCCTACTGCAGGAAGACTGACCCAAAGCCCAGCACCTTTGCCCAGCATGGGCCAGGTGCCCTCCTGAGCCACCGGCCTCCTTTGAAGCCCTCATGTGAAGAGGCCCAGTCAGGAAAATCCACTTTGAGTCCCTCCCAGCTCTGCTGCTAAGCACTGTGGCTCTTTAGGCTCAGGGGCCCCATAGGTCTGTTTGCTCACTTCTGAATTGAGGGGATGGGATGGACTGCTTGGGATATGGCCCAGTTTCACAGCCACCAGTCCACTGTTTGGAGCTAACTTTTCATAGGTCTGTGTCCCCCACTGGATGGGGAGCTCTTCGAGGGCAGAGGCCCTTTTCATTTAGCTCCCTGTGCCCAGCTCCTGCCCATACCTCTGGCAACAGCTGGCACTCACTCATGTTTTCTAAGCGGGTGGATGGAAGGCTAACATCCCTCAAGGGTCTACTATGTGCCAAGCTTTGTTTTAAACATTTAGTATGTTTACCACCTCGTTTCATCCTCACAACAGCCCTATGGGAAAGGTACATTATCACC
>NW_026652294.1:51310977-51323646 GCF_009828535.3 Hylobates moloch | reverse complement strand
ATTTTCTCTCATTTCACAGGTTGCTTTGTCACTTTGTTTCTTTGATGTGCAAAAATTTTTAAGTTTGATGTACTCCTATTTGTCTACCTTTTTCTTTTGTTTCCTATTCTTTTGGTATCATATTCAAGAAATCATTACCAAATTCAGTGTCATGAAGCTTTTCTTACACTTTTCTCCTAGGCATTTTATAGTTGTAGGTCTCATGTCTAGGTCTTTAATCAACTTTAAGCTAATTTTTATATATGATGTAAGGTTAAGTTTCAACTTCATTCTTTTGCATGTGGGTATCTAGCGTTTACAACACCAATTATTGAAGAGACTGTCCTTTCCCCATTGTTTTGTCTTGGTACCCTTGTTGAAGATCATATATGTGACAGTTTAATTCTGAACTTCCTGTTCTGTTTCATTGGTCTATATGTGTCTTTATGCCAGTGTTACACTGTCTTTAATTACTGTAGCTTCACAATATTTTTAAAATCAAAAGTGTGAGCACTCTAACTTCATTCTTCTTTTTTAAGATTGTTTTGGCTATGCAGGGTCCCTTGAGATTCTATGTAAGTTATAGAATGGTTTTATTCCATTTCTGCAAAAAAGTCATTTGCATTTTGATAAGAATTGCATTGAATTAGTAAATCACTTGCAGTACATGGATATCTTAACATTAAGTCTTTCAATTCATGAGTACAGGATGTCTTTCTATTTATTTACGTCTTCTTTAATTTCTTTCAGCAATGTCTTATAGGTTTTTTGTGTTTTGCTTTGTTTTGCTTTGTTTTGTTGAGACAGGATCTCACTCTGTTTGCCCAGGCTGGAGTGCAGTGGCATGATCTCGGCTCACTGCAGCCTCCACCTCCTGAGCTCAGGTGATTCTCCCACCTCAGCCTCCCGAGTAGCTGGGACTACAGGCACATGCCACCATGCCTGGCTATTTTCTGTATTTTTAGTAGAGAGGGGGTTTCGCCATGTTGCCCAACTTGGTCTTGAACTGCTGGACTCAAGCAATCCACCCACCTTGGCCTCCCAAAGTGCTGGGATTACAGGTGTGAGCCACTGCACCCAGCCTGTTTCATAGTTTTCAGTGTGCAAGGTTTTCCCGGCGTTGCTTAAGTTTATTCCAAAGTATCTTATTCTTCTTGTTACTATTGTTTATACTATTATATGTTCTTGATGGGATTGTTTTCTTAAATGAGTTTTTTTGATTACTGACTGTTAGTGTATAAATATGCAATTACTTTTTGTTCATTTTGGATTATAAAATTTTGTTGAATTTATTAGTTCTAACAGTTTTTAGTGCTTTCTACACATGAGATTATGTCATCTGTAAACAGATATCATTTTACTTCTTGCTTTCTATTTTGGATAGCTGTTATTTCTTTCTCGTATCTAACTTGCTAGGCTAAGACTGTCACCACTATGTTGAATAGAAGTGGTCAGTATGGGCCAGGCGTAGTGGTTCACGCCTGTAATCCCAGCACTTTGGGAGGCTGAGGCAGGCGGATCACGAGGTCAGGAGATTGAGACCATCCCGGCTAACATGGTGAAACCCCGGCTCTACTAAAAATATAAAAACAAAATTAGCCAGGTGTGGTGGCGGGAGCCTGTAGTCCCAGCTACTCAGGAGGTTGAGGCAGGAGAATGGCGTGAATCCAGGAGGCGGAGCTTGCAGTGAGCCGAGATTGTGCCCCTGCACTCCAGCCTGGGGAACACAGCGAGACTCCGTCTTAAAAAAAAAAAAAAAAAAAGAAGTGGTCAGTATGGACATTCTTGCCTTGTTCTTTTTATTATTATACTTTAAGTTCTAGAGTACATGTGCACAACGTGCAAATTTGATACATATGTATCCATGTGCCATGTTGGTGTGCTGCACCCATTAACTCGTCATTTACATTAGGTGTATCTCCTAATGCTATCCCTCCCCGCTCCCCCCACCCCACGAGAGGCCCCAGTGTGTGATGTTCCCCTTCCTGTGTCCAAGTGTTCTCATTCTTCAATTCCCACCTATGAGTAAGAACATGCGGTGTTTGCTTTTTTGTCCTTGCGATAGTTTGCTGAGAATGATGGTTTCCAGCTTCAACCATTTCCCTACAAAGGACATGAACTCATCCTTTTTTATGGCTGCATAGTGTATATGTGCCATGGTGTATACGTGCCACATTTTCTTAATCCAGTCTATCATTGATTGACATTTTGGTTGGTCCCAAGTCTTTGCTATTGTGAATAGTGCCGCAATAAACATACATGTGCATGTGTCTTTATAGCAGCATGATTTATAATCCTTTGGATATATATCCAGTAATGGGATGGCTGGGTCAAATGATCCTTGCATTAGGAGGAATAAAACCTGGTCACAATATAGAGTTCTTTGAATGTACTGTTAAATTCAGTTTGCAAATATTTTGTTGAGGATTTTTCATTAATATTCATCAGGTATAATAATCTATAGTTTTCTTGTATCTTTGTCTAGGTTTGGTATCAGGGTAATGTTGCCCTTATAAAATAAGTTTAGAAGTGTTTTCTCTCTGTGATTTTTTTGCAAGAGGTTAAGGATAATTATTAATTTTTCTTTAAATGTTTGGTAGATTCTCCAGTGAAATCATTTGGGTCTGGTCCATTTTTTGTTGGGAGATTTTTGAATACTGATTTATTCTCCTTACTAGTTATACATCTGTTCAGATTTTTTTATTTCTTCATGATTCCATCTTGATAGGTTGTATCTTACCAGGAATTCACCCATTTCTTCTAGTTTGCCTAACTCATTGGCTTATAATTGTTCTTAGTAGTCCCTTATAATCCTTTCTATTTCTGCGGTATCAGTTATAATATCTGATAAAAAATGAATGAGGCATTCATTTCTCATTTTAGTTATTTGAGTATTCTCTCTTTTTCTTAATCTGGCTAAAGTATTTTCAATGTTCTTGATATTTTTTAAATCTAACTTTTGTAAAATTTATTCTTTATTCCATTTATTCCTACTCTAATCTTTATGTTCTTCCTTCTGCTAACTTTGGATTTAGTTTGTTCTTCTTTTACTGGTTCCTTTGTGTATAAAATTAACTTGTTGATTTGAGACCTTTTTTTTTTTTTTTTTTTTTTTTTTGAGACGGAGTCTTGCTCTGTTGCCCAGGCTGGGGTGCAGTGGCGCCATCTCAGCTCACTGCAAGCTCTGCCTCCCGTGTTCACACCATACTCCTGCCTCAGCCTCCTGTAGTTGGAACTCCAGGCACCCGCCACCACGCCTGGCTAATATTTTGTATTTTTAGTAGAGACGGGGTTTCACCGTGTTAGCCAGGATGGTCTCAATCTCCTGACCTTGTGATCCGCCCACCTCAGCCTCCCAAAGTGCTGGGATTACAGGCGTGAGCCACCGTGCCCGGCCCAGAGACCTTTCTTTTTTCAATGGCATATTCCAATATAAAATTCTCTCTTAGTATTGCTTTTGCTGCTTCTGTAAGTTTTAGTGTGTCATATTTTTGTTTCTTTTTTACAAATTATTTTGCAATTTTCCTTGTGATTCCTTCTTTGATTCATTGGTTATTTAAGAGTGTGTTGATTAAATTATGCATATTCATGAATTTTCCAGTTTTTCTTCTTCTATTGATTTCTAGTTTCATTCTATTGTACTGGGAAAAATACTTGATATTATTTCAATCTGCTTAAAACTGTTAAGACTTGTTTTATGGTCTAATATGTGGTCTTTCTTGCAGAATGTTCCAACCGTGCTTGAGAAGAATGTGTATTCTGCCATTGTTGGGTGAAATGTTGTATGGATGTGTATTTGGCCCATTTGGTCTATGATGTTATTCACGTCCTCTGTCTCATTATTGATCTTCTGCTGGCTGTTCTACCCATTATTGAAAGTGGAATATTGAATCCTACTATTATTGTATGCTGCTTATTTCTCCCTTGAATCCTGTCAATGTCTGCTTCACATATTTGAGAACACTGACATTAGGTGTGTATATATTTATAATTATATTTTCCTGGTAAATGGACCAGGTTATTATATATTGTTCTTTGTACCTTGTGGTATTTTTTACTTAATGACTATTTTTTTCTGGTATAAATGTAGCTACCTATACTCTCTTTTTGTTACAATTTGCAGGGAGTATCTTTTCTATTCGTTTACTTTCACCTTATATGTCTCCTTAGATTTAAAGTGAGTCTCTTGTAGATAGCATATAGTTGAATTTTTAAATCCATTCAGCCAACCTGTCTTTTTACTGGGGAAACTAGTCTATTTACATGGAAGGTATTACTAATATGGAAGAGCTGCTATTGACATTTTATTCATTGTGTTTTTGTATGCCTTGTAGCTATTTTGTACCTCTTTCTCTCTGGCATCCTTCCTTTTTGTTTCATTGATTTTCTTTTTGGTAGTATATGCCTTGATTTCTTTTTCATTTTCTTTTGTGTATTTTCATTAGCTATTTTCTTTGTGGTTACTGAAAGGATCACATTTTCTTCTGTGTACATTCATAAGCTGTTCTCTTTGTGGTTACCATGGGGATCACATAAAACATCTTAAAGTTTCAACAATGTATTTTAAACTGGTAACAACTTCAATCACATACAAAAACTCTACTTCTTTACGTCTTGCCTCCCCACTTTATGTTTCTGATATTCCAAATTCTCTCTTGAGCATACTGTGCTGTGCACACTAGGTGAAGGGGGTATCACGAGTAAATAGAATACATTTTCTTATCCACTTCAATACAGCTCTTCTTGGCTTTGGATTTACCTGGGGTGCTGCAACATAAGTTGTTTCTGGAGTTCTAAAAAAGGTAACTTGTTCCATATATTGTTGTTAACTTGGTGTCTCTATGGGAGAACAAGGCCTAGGGCTCCCTATTCCACCATTTTGGTGACAACACTATTATCATAGTTTTAACTGAAAACACTAATTGTCCTCCTGACCAAGCCAAGAATTGTTTCAAGATTTCTTTTCCATCTTTTGAAGGCTGATTTCACAATTAATCATTAAAATGTGTCTAAAATATCTGTCTTTAGTCTTGATGCTTAATTTAAGAACCTATTTTTGTTTCTCTTTTATCATTTAATTCCATGAAGAAACAGGTAAAAGTTAAACAAAAGATTAGATAATACTATACACTTTCCCTTCTCCAGTCATTTCTTGGATGAGACAAATCAAAGTTAGGCAAGTAGTCTAGGAAATTAATAGTACAATGTTATCTGTGCCTCCAAATTAAGTCCTTTTTATCTCCAAACTGGATTCTGGCAGGCCATAGTCAAGGGCCTATTTATTTCTTTTTCCCTAAATTTTTTGTTCAGATGCTGTAATTTAAAAGACTTATGTTCTTACAGATTCAAGAACAGCCAAGTATTTTACTTGAAAATATCTACCAGGCCAACATTTTACTTGGGAGCAGGAGTGAAAACTTCTGATCATGATTCTGTGACATGTAGATATCATGTAGTATAATTTAATTGTATCTTTCTGAGATTTTGTACTTACAAGTTTCATAGAAATCCACTTACAAATGAAAGGTTTTAAATTTGGAAACTTTTATTGGTTACCACCTTGAGTCAATTAAACAAACTAAAGAACCATGGAAACATAAAGTCTACACACTAAACTAGTCAGTGGCCTACTAACTAAAAATGAAATTAGGCCAGGCGCGGTGGCTCACGCTTGTAATCCCAGCACTTTGGGAGGCCGAGGCGGGCGGATCACGAGGTCAGGAGATATAAAACAAAAAAAAAAATTAGCCCGGGTGGTGGCGGCCCTGTATCCCAGTATCCGGAGAGGCAGAGACTGGAGAAGGTGAACCGGAGGCATTGAGCCACTGCACTCCAGCCTGGGCGACAAAGCGAGACTCCGTCTCAAAAAAAAAAAAAAAAAAAAAAAAAGAAATTAAAATTTCTGGTAGCAACAAATGGATTAAGATGAAAAAAGAAAAGCCTGGAACCTGATGATAGCTTTACTGCTGAATTTTACCAGACATTTAAAGAAGAACTAATACCAATCCTACTCAAACTATTCCAAAAAATTGAAGAGGAGGGAATACTTCCAAACTCATTCTATAAGGCCAGTATTACCTTTATGCCAAAGCCAGACAAACACACAACAGAAAAAGAAAACTACAGGCCAATATTTCTGATTAATGTTGATGCAAAAATCCTCAACAAAATACTAGTAAATCAAATTCAACAACAAATTTAAAAAATCATTTATTATGACCAAATGAAATTTATTCTAGGAATGCAAGGATGGTTCACTATATGCAAATCAATCAGTGTGATACAACATATCAACAGAATGATACATCATATCAACAAAAACCATATAATAATTTCAAATAATTCTGAAAAAAATTCAATAAAAATCTACACCCTTCATGATAAAAAAAACTCTCGAAAAGATTGATAAAGAAGGAATATATGTAAACATAATAAAGCCATATACAACAGTCTTACAGCTAGTAACATTCTGAATGGGAAAAAACTGAAAGCCTTTCCTCTAAGATCTAGAAGAAGACAAGGATGCCCACTTTCACTACTATTATTCATCACAGCACTGGAAGTCCGAGATGGAACAATTAGACAAGAGAAAGAAATAAATGGCATCCAGATCGGGACAGGAAAAGTCAAATTATTCTTGTTCGCAGATGATATAATCTTATAATTTAGAAAAACCTAAGGACTCCACCAAAAAATTATTAGAGCTGATTAACAAATTCAGTAAAGTTGCAGGATACAAAATCAGTATACGAAAAACAGTAACATTTCTATATGCCAACAGCAAACGATCTGAAAAAGAAATCAAGAATGTAATCCAATTTATAATTGCTACAAATAAAATAAAATACATAGAAATAAACTTAACCAAAGAAGTAAAAGATCTCTGTAATAAAAACTGTAAAATACTGATGAAAGAAATTGAGGAGTACACAAAGAAATGGAAAGATATTTTATGTTTATGGGTTGGAAGAACCAATATTGTTACATCCATACTGCCCAAAGCAATCTACAGATTCAATGTAATCTCTGTCAAGATACCAACAACATTCTTCACAGAAATAGAAAAAAATGATTCTAATATTTGCATGGAACCACAAAAGACCCAGAATAGCCAAAGCCATCCTGATCAAAAAGAAGAAAACTGGAGGAATCAAATTACCTGACTTCAAATTATACTACAGAGCTATAGTAACCAAAACAGCATGATACTGGCCTAAAAGAAAGACATATAGACCAATGGAACAGAATAGAGAATCAGAAATTAACCCATACATCTACAGGGAACTCATTTTTTTTTTGAGATGGAGTCTCGCTCTGTCGCCCAGGTTGGAGTGCAGTGGCGTGATTTCGGCTCACTGCGAGCTCTGCCTCCCAGGTTCCCGCCATCCTCCTGCCTCAGCCTCCCAAGCAGCTGGGACTACAGGCTCCCGCCACCACACCTGGCTAATATTTTTGTATTTTTAGTAGCGATGGGGTTTCACCATGTTAGCCAGGATGGTCTCAATCTCCTGACCTCATGATCCGCCCGCCTCGGCCTCCCAAAGTGCTGGGATTACAGGAGTGAGCCACCGTGCCCAGCCAGTGAACTCATTTTTTACAATGGTGTCAAGAACATACATTGGGGAAATAGTTTCTTTAATACGTGGTGCTTGGAAAATGGGATATCCATATGCAGAAGAATGAAACGAGACCCTTATCTCTCACCATATACAAAAATTAAGTCAAAATGAATTAAAAACTTAAATGCGAGACCTGAAACTATAAAACTAAGAAAATTGGAGAAACTCTCCAGAACATTGGTCTGGGCAAAGAATTCTTGATAATACCTGAAAAGCACAGGCAACCAATGCAAAAATGAACAAATGGGATTATATCAAGTTAAAAGGCTTCTGCATAGCCAAGGAAATAACAAAGTGAAGAGACAATCCACAGAATGGGAGAAAATATTTGCAAACTATCCATCTGACAAGGCTTTAATAACCAGAATATATAAGGAGCTCAAACAAGTCAATAGGAAAAAAATCTAATAATCCAATTTTAAAATAGGCCAAAGATCTGAAGAGAAATTTCTCAAAATAAGACATACAAATGGCCAACAGGTATATGAAATGTTCAACATTATTAATCATCAGAAAAATGCAAATAAAATATGAGCTATCACCTAACCCTAGTTAAAATTGCTCTTATCCAAAAGACAGATAATAAAAAGTGCTTGTGAGGATGTGGAGAAAGACGAAGCCTCATACACTATTGGTGGGAATGTAAATTAGTACAGCCACTATGGAGAAAAGTATGGAATTTTCTCAAAAAACTACAAATAGAACTACCATATGATCCCACTTTTAGGTATATACCTCAAAGAAAAGAATCAGTATACTGAAGAGATATCTGCACTCCCACGTTTATTGAAGCACTGTTCACAATAGCCAAGATTTGGAATCAACCTACGTGTCTAACTACAGATAAATGAATTTTTTAAGATGTGGTGCATATACAGAAGGGAATATTATTCATCCATAAAAACATGAAATCCTGTCATTTGCAACAGCATGGATGGAACTGGAGGACATTAATTAAGTGAAATAAGCTAGGCACAGAAAGACAAATTTTGCAATGTCTCACCCATATGTGGGTGCTAAAAATTAAAGCAATTGAACTCATGGAGATATACAGTAGAATGATGGTTACCAGAGGCTAAGAAGGGTAACCGGGAGTAGAGGGAAAAGTAGGGCTGGTTAATGGGTAGGAAAACATAACGAGATAGAATAAAAATTATCTAGTATGTGATAGTGCAACAGGGTGACTATAGTCAACAATAATTTAGTGTCTATTTTTAAATAACTAAAATAGTTGAATTGGAATATTCCTGCCACAAAGAAATGATTAATGGTTGAGATAATTACTACCTCAATTACCTTAATGGTGTGCCTGTATCAAATCATCGCATGTACCCCATAAACATATGGACTATTTACCCATAAAAATTAAAAATTAAAAATGGAGAGAATAGTCACCCTGAGTCGAACTACCTGATGCTCTAGAACCACCAACTACTGCTTCTAACTTATTCTAGTATCCACTTTCTTCCCGTTACTGAAATTTACAGTTCAAATAAAATGAATCTGCTTAATTTTATGCCTGTTTTGCTTGATTCAGTTACCAGTGTGGATTATTTCTTTCCAATGGGAAGCTATGTGAGTGCACATAATTACTACACCACGTTTCTTATGTGGCCTCAGGCGATTTTCATCAGGAACAGCATTAAGCTAGTGAGGAGATAACAGTGTTCTCCTTTTCATTGCCTTCCTCTGGGTAAACTGATTTGCACATGACTAAATGGTTTTCCCTGGTTTCTCTATACAGACACTTTTCTACAAATTATGCATGATGCTAGGTATAGTCCAAAACCAGACAAAAGCAGCAAGCTGTAATTTGTTCACTCATAATTTGCATTTCACTGCATAAAGTGATTTCAACTGCACCAACATTTTTTCATTCAGAGTGAATAACTAGATTCTCAAAGATGAAATGCTTGAGCCCCCGATTCCAAGGAAATTGAACACCATTTCTTCAACTTTCAGTATTTTGACTTCTTTTGTCCTTAAGCCTTAAATAGCAGCTTGATATGCAACAAAATAAGCATTTTAAATTTATACCCACCAAAAATATACTGAAAGTATCTGAATTATGTCCAATCCTTCTCCTCCACCCCTCATTTTCTATACCGAGTTAGCAACATAAGGTGAGACTTCAAAGAACTAAAGAGATTGGACCAAGAAGAAAAGAAAAGGAAGCTGAATGCTCGAGTTTACTGTTTATAAACCACATGTTACCCTAATTTGGCATTTGGCAAGCACATTGAAGGCCCATTTCATTTGACTTTTTCCTTTCCTTTCTGTATGGATAAATCCACTTTCACCTGCAGGGTTTCTGTGTGTGTGTGTGTGTGTGTGTGTGTGTGTGTGTGTGTGTGTATGCGCACACTTGCTGGAACTTCAGCTTTTTTCTCTCTTCTGACTGATTTTTCCCCTCCTACTCTATTCATAACTCTTCTTACAATTTTTAGTTCGGAGACTAACAGAATAAGAAATCCTTGGAGATCTCTTAACCCTTTCATTTTGAAGATGGGAATATTGAATACTATTGATATGCCTGACTCAGTGAGAATTTTTTTTTGATTTTTTTCTAAAAGGCCAATATCTGAAATGCTGCACTGAATAATACATTTCTCCCCTCATTGATACATGAAGCTTCTTTTATCAACTATCCTACCTAGTCTGTTTTAAAACTCTCTATCTTGTTTTATTAAATTATCTATCTATCCTTGTTCCTTATCATACCATTTTAACAATAACATTTTAATCACAGGAATCTTTTCCTCCAAACTTATCTGTGCAATTTATGCTTGCTGCTTACCTGGTAGGATATTTTCAAGTCAATTTTTTAAAGTAGTAAAAAAACAAAAGAAGTCCAATTGAAATTATTATTGGAATCAAAATTAAGTTACACATTATTTTTTAAAGAAATTCAATCTGGCCAGGCACGGTGGCACATGCCTGTAATCCCATCACTTTGGGAGGCTGGGGTGGGCGGATCACTTGAGGTCAGAAGTTCAAGACCAGCCTGCCCAACATGGTGAAACCCCGACCCTACTAAAAATACAAAAATTAGCCAGGCTTGTTGGCACATGCCTGTGATCCCAGCTACTTGGGACGTTGAAGTAGGATAACTGCTTGAGCCCAAGAGGCAGAGGTTACAGTGAGCAGAAATCACACCACTGCACTCCAGCCTGGGTAACAGAGCAAGCCTATGTCTCAAAAAAATTCAATCTTTGCCATGTTTAATTTTTCCATCAAAGATACAGAATGCCTACTCTATTATTCAAAGCTTCATTTATTTTTCATTCTCTCATGTTAGTCTAACATAGTCTTCATGATTACCAATCCTATGTTTGCATTTTTTGGCAATATTATTTATGTTATCTATATTTCCATTATATTTTTAAATTAAGATTTTAGGCCGGGCGTGGTGACTTACGCCTGTAATCCTAGCACTTTGGGAGGCCGAGGCAGGCAGATCATGAGGTCAGGAGTTCGAGACCAGCCTGGCCAACATGGCGAAACCCTGTCTCTACTGAAAATACAAAAATTAGCAGGGCGTGCTGGCGAGCACCTGTAATCCCGGCTACTCGAGAGGCTGAGGCAGGGAGAATCACTTCAACCCAGGAGGCAGAGGTTGCAGTGAGCCTTGATTGCGCCACCGTACTGCAGCCTGGGGGACACAGCAAGACTCTCTCTCAAAACATAAAAAATAAAGATTTTATCGATACAGGTATGCAAGTTCTTATTTTTTATTTTTTATGCAAACTTGTTTCTAGTCACTTTACCAAACTTATTGCTGGATAGAGGTTTTCATTAGCTAATCCTCTTAGATTTCTGACTTTTAAAGTTATATTATTTGAAAAAACTTAAATTGGCCAGGTGCGGTGGCTCATGCTTGTAATCCCAGAACTTTGGGAGGCTGAGGCGGGTGGATCACGAGGTCAGGAGATCGAGACTACGGCGAAACCCCGTTTCTACTAAAAATACAAAAAATTAGCCGGGTGTGGTGGCGGGCGCCTGTAGTCCCAGCTACTCGGAGAGGCTGAGGCAGGAGAATGGCGTGAACCCGGGAGGCGGAGCTTGCAGTGAGCCGAGATTGCGCCACTGCACTCCAGCCTGGGCGACAGAGCGAGACTCCCTCTCAAAAAAAAAAAAAAAAAAAAAAACTTAAATTATCTACACAAAAGTTCTGGAATCTTCACCATCCTGCTTTGTCTTGCCAGGCCTGCCTCTGCCCTCCAGAATAAAAGGGCCCTGGGAGTGATGTTGGAAGAGTTTCACCACCTTCACCCCAAATGGGCCACTGGTCCATGTAATATTCCTGGAGGGGACATTTGTGGAGGCCTGTGGAAAATAGCAGACCAGTGAACAGTACAGGAATGAAGGTAAAGTAAGTTGTATTTCCAAAATAGTTTTTAATATAGCATCATGTACTTCCACAACAATAATGAATTGGTCTCTTTGTTTTAATAGTTAAACATGTATTTCTGCTGTTTCATGTTTTATCACAAGGACAAAAAGCCCCAGAATGATTTGAATGTAGAACTGAGAACACAGGGAGCCTATAGGAGAATGCCCCCACATGAACAGGTGGCTAAAGGCAAATGCCTCTCCTGACACATCAGAGCTGGGGCAGTCCCAAGTGAGAGCTCCCTGGGGAGGCCCCAGGCTGTGGGGTGGCCACCTCTGGAATGTGGATTCTACAGGAACTCAGAGGAGAGGTAAGGGGGAGGCCTTAAGGCCCCAGAGCTGAGATGATGGGAAACCAGAGTCTGTGCTGTCTCATGGAGCAGCTGGGGGAATCTGGAGTGGGATCCTCTATCCCATGTCACCTATAAGAGAGATCATTGGCTTTCTTTCTAGAAGCTGGGAAATATTCTGTCAATTTCTATAATTTTCATCACCACACCTCCACTCTGCACTTTGACTGTCTTACAGCTGTCAGGCAAAGTTGAAAATATATAACCTGAACCACTTTGTGAAAATTTAGCTGTGAAACAAAAAATAGCTGAAAACCCTCTGGCTACTCCTGTGTTGATCATTCTTGCCCTACTAGCAGATAGCCTCTGTAGCTAAGGTTTCTCCCCCT
>NW_026652294.1:51269023-51310900 GCF_009828535.3 Hylobates moloch | reverse complement strand
CCATCCTCCTGACTTTAAACCTAATGAGTTCTCAGAGGTCTCAGCTCTCAACACCATCACACTGAGGGTTAGGGTTTCAACAAAAGAATATGGTAGGGGGAACAGACATCCAGTTCATAATAGACCCTATGTCCTATTTACACCGCTACAACTTCCTGTAGTGGGAAGCTCCAGTCTGGCTGGTTGTTACCATATTGCCTGCATCACCACCCCATAAGTGCTACCACCTGGCCTCTCTCTTCAAGGCCTGTGATGTCCATGGCTGTCTACAAATCCAGCTCTGTGACTGCCTGTCCTCCTGTCAACCCTGGTTGGCAGAGGACAGCCACCACTTAGGGGTGTGGATGCTCCAGTCACCAGAAAAAACCTGACGGTTTGTTGAATGTCAAGTCCTTGGGGCATCCCATGGAACATGATCTTCGGGTGGCTCTTCCGGCCTCATATAAGATATCCACTCCAGCACGCTCACCTCCCTGAGCCTCCGAGCCCTCCTTCTACCACCTGCCAAGGTAACTCCGGCATCATCACCTTGCTCAGGTTGTCCATCAGCATTGCCAGTCTTCTTCTAAGAGCCACCCTAGCAATGAGTTTGCCTCTAACCCTGGAGTCCTTGCTGGGGTGTTAAGTCTCAGTGTCCCAAAAAAGTGCCAGGTCAACAAATTATCTCTTATTTAGTCACATGGTCCAGCCTCCTGATCAGGCACCCCCAAAATCCAATCCCAGGGGTACTCTCCTGGCTTCTTATGCTACATGCTAGCTAATTCTCACACCTCCTTTGAGGTGTAATCTCTTTCCTCCCTTATCAGACTGAGCACGTCCCAAGCCAAATTCTAGGATTTAATCCTGGTAAGCAGCCTGACAAAGGGGGAGCAGCTCCTGAGGACAGGGCTCCTGCTTCCTTGAGGAGAGAGGGGTTGGTGCGGGGGCTACAAGGTTTCTGCAGTGTCTTCCTACAAGGAAGAAATGCAAGCTCCTACTTCAGAAAGGTGGGCCACCTCTGGAAATGCTGGCAGTTCAGAAGGGGTCTACAGACCCTGCAGATTCTTGCAGATGTCTCCCAGAGGTCCCCACTCATGTTTCAAGGTTTCATGTTTCCCTAACCAGGACCTGCCTTAGCTTAATAGACCTGTCTTCCCTGGACATCTAAACGTCTATGGCCCTCAGCAACTCTATCAAGTCCTGAGTCTGCTTTCATGGCAAAGGTAATGATTTCTTTGTGCTCTACGAAAGGGGCAGCTGAGGCTGTCACACTTAGCTTTTAACTGTTTGTTGAATGCCCTGAATTTCTCACTATCCCTCTGCAGGGTGTCACACCTTTGTCAAACCCAGCCAAATCCACAGTTCTTGTTGGCCTTGTTCCCTCTATTCCTTCGAGTATGTGTATTATTGTACCATCCAGGGTGTTATTCTCTACTGGGACATTTACCCAAGTCACCACTTGTGAAATTTTCAGCAGTTGGGCCACCACCTTGTGCCAAGGACTATCAATGTCCCACATTCCACGTGTCCCACTTGGGATGGAAGCCTCCTTAACACAGCTAGCCAGTGAGGAAGCGGGGTCCCAAAGCCCATCATTCTACTGCCTGCTCTCTGACACTCTACTTCTGCTAGGGTGGGGCCTCCAAGATGCGGGCACCAGGATAGGGTCCAACGTGCAAGAGATGTATTAGGAGAAACACTTGTGAAGGAGAAAGGGTGCTGGAGTAGGAGTAGGTGGGGAGAGCCTTCAGACAATGATGCAGGTCTGACGCTTATGCAAGGAGAATGGGAAGGAAAGATTGTCAGGAAGGAAGAGTAACAGATACCATGCAACTCGAGAAAGGTCTTGGCCAGGGAAAGTTACCAAATACAGGTAGCTTGTTAGAGGAATTGTGCCGTAGGCACGAAGGAGCCAGCACTAGTATCCCCCTGTGCTGCGTCTTTAGCTGGGAGCAGTCCTGGGAAGCATGGCCTCGGGGTGAATGCTATGATGGATTCAACTGTCAGTCAACTCCACCCTGTCACACGCTGTCTTAAAGGGACCAACACGCCCACCACAATATCTCCATTGGTTTGTCCCACCTTTCGTGCAATGTTATTAAAATTAATAGCTTACTGATGGCTGGGCTCGGTGGCTCATGCCTGTAATCCCAGCACTCTGGGAGGCTGAGGTGGGCGGATCACCTGAGGTCAGGAGTTCAACACCAGCCTGGTTAACATAGTGAAACCCCATCTCTACTAAAAATACAAAAATTAGCCGGGCGTGGTGGTGGACGCCTGTAATCCTAGCTACTCAGGAGGCTGAGGCATGAGAATCACTTGAACCTGGGAGGCAGAGGTTACAGTGAGCCACTGCACTCTAGCCTGGGAGATAGAGGGAGATCATGTCACCAAAAAAAAAAAAACCTCTATATAGATATATCTATATAGATAGATTTTACATATATATGGGGATATATATATATATATCCTACATATATATAGATATATATGTATCCTCACTAAGGAAGTTAAATGTGCCACGGAAACATCAGATTTATCCCTGAAGTCATTTACTCCCCATAGAAGGGCAAACCAGGAGAGTTTAAGATTTCTGGTACATCTAACAAAAAAGACTTGAATCCATGAAGGAATAACATCTGGATTATATAAAAGCTGAGTCTAATATAAATTTTTTAAAATCATTTTTCAAAAACAAAACAGAAAACACATCAATTACATGAAGCTGGAGAAAAAGAAGTTGAAGCAACTATTATACCTACCCATGCCTTTCAAAGTATTTTGAGAATACAGATTTCTGCTGTTCATACACTGGGATCTGATTAGCAAAAAAGACAACTTTCCCCTTTTGTCCTTGTGGGAATTTTTTAAGATGATGTTCACATATAAGCAGTGAAACAAAGGTTTTTCCACAACCTTTTAACATGTACGGAAAAAAGAAAACATGTGACTCATATATTAGATATTTCTCTAGAAAGGTGTTTATTTTTGGCTCTTCTAATACCACTGAGCTGACTAATTAATTGATAATTTAAATGTGTTAATGATTACAGAATTTACACTATGACTAAAAAGCATCAAGCTGCTCCCTAAGTAGCATGCAAACAGCCAGGACCCAAAAGCAAGCTAAAAGAGGACACTTTTCTTTACCTTCTCATGTCCCATAAAATACATTAGGATTATATTAGGACAGTTTTCTCAAAAGACACATGGAACAAGGAAAAAAACTGAAACTTGCCCATTCTGTCCCAGTATTCAACAAAAGAAAAAAAAAGGAAGCAAACAGAAAAACTATGTAAGTAATGGCAATAGGCTTACCTGTAGGAGCACACATTATTGTGTTTTTTCCTTTCATAGCAGGCAAAGCAAGCTCTAATTGATAATTTCTTGGTTTAAATGGGCTGTACAAGTTTGTATCAGACATTTCTGGAATACAAAAGGAGCAAAATTACCAAGCAGTTCCTGCTCTGAGGAATCACGGCAATAGCTACAGTCTAATGTCCACAAATTCTGACTCCAGCAAGAAGAGCCTCATTGGAGAAAGTTTAGAATCCTTTCTCTTGGTAACCATTCTAGCTTTTCCACTAATTTGAAGTACAGAATTCTCTCAGTGACAAAGTATTGATGGCAAGAAAGAAAAAAAAACATGAATTATTTTTTATACAATCATGGAAGGCTAACAAAGAGAAACCAAAGCAAGAATGGCCCAATTCAGGGTAAGACAAGCTGTCCACTAAAGGCAATGCTGTATGCAAAAAAAAGCAACGAATCCTCCCACGATCTTTGAAGGAAACCAAACTGTTAACATTGGATTCTCAAAGCAATTTCTTATTAAGGAGCAATAACGCTTTGTCGTTCTTCAAGTTCTCAAATGATATTTGCTCTCAACATAACCAGAAGTTTTAAAAAATAATCAAAGGCTTTATCTCAACAACAGGTAGGCATATAAAACGTTAAGACCTAGCAAAGACTTTGGAAATTATCTACTGAGTCTAACCTACCCATTTTAGAGAAAGGGAGAATTTCTAAAAGGTTAAGTGAATTAAACTCACACAAAAGACATGTAAAGGCCAGGTGCAGTGGCTCATGCCTGTAATCCCAGCACTTGGGAGGCTGAGGTGGATGGATCACTTGAGGTCAGGAGTTCAAGAACAGCCTGGCCAACATGGTGAAATACCCATCTCTACCAAAAAAAATACAAAAATTAACCAGATGTGGTGGCACATGCCTGTGGTCCCAGCTACTTGGGAGACTGAGGTAGGAGAATCACTTGAACCCAAGGTTGCAGTGAGCTGAGATTGTGCCACTGCACTCCAGCCTGAGCAACAGAGCAAGAGACTCCGTCTCAAAAAACAATAACAACAACAACAACAAAAGGCATGCAAGAATCTTCACGTGTCAGAAAACTTAAAGCAACTCATATTCATTGATTTTATTGTTTTTTTTTTCCAAGGGGTAACAGATTTTATTCTGAAATGACCAAAAAAACAAAACAAAACAAAAAAACTTGTAACATTCAGTTGCAGAAGTAATCTGCACATTTTCTCTTTATGATGTTATTCTAATATCATTTTTCTTCTCCCACCACTCATTATTAATCCCAATTTCCTTCCTGATACTCTTTTATAAATAACTTTTTATTATGGCATATTATGCAACTTTCTGGTCTCATAAAACCATCAAGAAAATATGCTTTGAGAAGCATAAGGGGGCCTCACAGGGCCACAGCTAACTTATACAGTGCCTTTGTGTAAATGAGAAAAAGGAGCTCCTCTTGGAGGACACAGCCCCTCAGTGCACTGTGTGGCAAACGGCACAGGCTGGATCTCAGCCCCTCCTCAACCTCTCAGCTGGGCGCATTTGGGTAGCACACTAACTTCATCAACTTGCAGGACAGCCCAGGGATCCTAAAAGGAAACTGAGCAAGTGACTCAGAAATAGAAGTAGTATTTCTTTAGTAAGCAAGGCTGATTTGGGAATTCATAGACACTGGGTTTTGGTGAAGACTCTATTTGCATTTCCAATATAGACATGCCCATACTTTCTTAGTGGTAGAAGAAGAAGAAAAAAAAAGATAGTAAAAGAAGAAAAAAAAGATAGTGGAAGAACTAGAAGGAGAGAATGGCATTCTAAATATAGAAAAAGTATCTATTGTAACATAAATTCTCTTTTCTTTCTTAATTTTCCTTACAAAACTTTTCACAAGGCTGTGACTTTGGGTACTGCAAAACATGTCCCCACACCAAATACCAGAAGAGCACCATTATGGAAAAGAACAAACAATGCCGGGTACCTGAAGGTGGACATGAATTCTCACGAAGATTCTGGCATTCTGGATCTTCTTGGTAGAAAATCTGTATGTCAGAAGTTTCCATCTTATCCTCAAGATCTTCTGTTTCGACATCTTTTATACCTTTGTAAGACCAAAAAAGTCTTAGAATCTTCACATAATCTGATTATACTTTTATTATTATTATTATTATACTTTAAGTTTTAGGGTACATGTGCACAATGTGCAGGTTTGTTACATATGTATCCATGTGCCATGTTGGTGTGCTGCACCCATTAACTCATCATTTAGCATTAGGTATATCTCCTAATGCTGTCCCTCCCTCCTCCCCCCACCCCACAACAGTCCCCAGAGTGTGGTGTTCCCCTTCCCATGTCCATGTGTTCTCACTGTTCAATTCCCACCTATGAGTGAGAACATGCGGTGTTTGGTTTTTTGTCCTTGCGATAGTTTACTGAGAATGATGGTTTCCAGCTTCATCCATGTCCCTACAAAGGACATGAACTCATCCTTTTTTATGGTTGCATAGTATTCCATGGTGTATATGTGCCACATTTTCTTAATCCAGTCTATTGTTGTTGGGCATTTGGGTTGGTTCCAAGTCTTTGCTATTGTGAATAGTGCCACAATAAACATACATGTGCATGTGTCTTTATAGCAGCATGATTTATAGTCCTTTGGATATATACCCAGTAATGGGATGGCTGGGTCAAATGGTATTTCTAGTTCTAGATCCCTGAGGAATCGCCACACTGACTTCCACAATGGTTGAACTAGTTTACAGTCCCACCAACAGTGTAAAAGTGTTCCTATTTCTCCACATCCTCTCCAGCACCTGTTGTTTCCTGACTTTTTAATGATGGCCATTCTAACTGGTGTGAGATGGTATCTCATTGTGGTTTTGATTTGCATTTCTCTGATGGCCAGTGATGATGAGCATTTTTTCATGTGTTTTTTGGCTGCATAAATGTCTTCTTTTCAGAAGTGTCTGTTCATGTCCTTTGCCCACTTTTTGATGGGGTTGTTTGTTTTTCTCTTGTAAATTTGTTTGAGTTCATTGTAGATTCTGGATATTAGCCCTTTGTCAGGTGAGTAGGTTGCAAAAATTTTCTCCCATTTTGTAGGTTGCCTGTTCACTCTGATGGTAGTTTCTTTTGCTGTGCAGAAGCTCTTTAGTTTAATTAGATCCCATTTGTCAATTTTGGCTTTTGTTGCCATTGCTTTTGGTGTTTTAGGCATGAAGTCCTTGCCCATGCCTATGTCCTGAATGGTATTGCCTAGGTTTTCTTCTAGGGTTTTTATGGTTTTAGGTCTAACATGTAAGTCTTTAATCCATCTTGAATTAATTTTTGTATAAAGTGTAAGGAAGGGATCCAGTTTCAGCTTTCTACATATGGCTAGCCAGTTTTCCCAGCACCATTTATTAAATAGGGAATCCTTTCCCCATTTCTTGTTTTTGTCAGGTTTGTCAAAGATCAGATAGTTGTAGATATGCAGCATTATTTCTGAGGGCTCTGTTCTGTTCCATTGATCTATGTCTCTGTTGTGGTACCAGTACCATGCTGTTTTGGTTACTATAGCCTTGTAGGATAGTTTGAAGTCAGGTAGCGTGATGCCTCCAGCTTTGTTCTTTTGGCTTAGGATTGACTTGGCGATGCGGGCTCTTTTTTGGTTCCATATGAACTTTAAAGTAGTTTTTTCCAATTCTGTGAAGAAAGCCATTGGTAACTTGATGGGATGGCATTGAATCTATAAATTACCTTGGGCAGTATGGCCATTTTCATGATATTGATTCTTCCAACCCATGAGCATGGAATGTTCTTCCAATTTGTTTGTATCCTCTTTTATTTCATTGAGCAGTGGTTTGTAGTTCTCCTTGAAGAGGTCCTTCACGTCCCTTGTAAGTTGGATTCCTAGGTATTTTATTCTCTTTGAAGCAATTGTGAATGGGAGTTCACTCATGATTTGGCTCTCTGTTTGTCTGTGATTGGTGTACAAGAATGCTTGTGATTTTTGTACATTGATTTTGTATCCTGAGACTTTGCTGAAGTTGCTGATTATACTTTTGATGGTGAAAGCTCCACAAAATGGTCATAACACTAAGATTTTTAACTTCTATTAAAATTTCTCACAACCACTCCCCTTCACCTTTTAAAACAGTTAAAAGAATCATTTTGAGTTTAAAATCTCAATTTGGAGTTGACCTCCAATGTAATTTAGAGCTATATTACTCAAAGTGTGGAACGTATTGCCCTACTGAATCAGAATCCACATTTTAACAAGACCTCCGAGGGATTCGTGTGCACCAAAAAAAAAAAAAAAAAAAAAAAAAGAAGCATGATTTAGCAGACATTCGTGTCTTCCTTTTCTGACTGACTCTTGACCCAATAAATCAGATGTGTATTTATACGGTTTCTGAGACAACTTATGATCTAAAGAAGCCTAGGAAAGCTAAGACCAGATATTCAGATGTTTACCAAACTCAGCCTTTGAAACAATGCTCTGAGTGTTAGCTTCAAGAAACCAAATGATGGTTCAGACACTTAATCACAACCAATTCTTTCACCCATCGGATTCAGTTTCAGATGGCTTCCAGTAAGAGAACCAGGCAATGTCTATCAAGAAATCTACTCTGAAAAGGGGGTAAGTCCTGGAGTTTGAACCTTTAACTCTAGAATTCTCAAGCTATTTCTCTGATAATCTAAACTTAGACCGTGAGTTTGGATTTTGCCTTCCTCAAATCCTTTGGGCCAGATGGGCCAATTCTGGATGAGAGTGGTTTTCCCCAGTCCATTTTTAGGGGTTATATGCAACCAAACTAATTTTGTAGGCAAGTAACTGCCTCCCTCCCAGAATCCAGCTTCCTGCTGGTCTCGCATTAGAGATGTAGCTCTGGCTATCTGAGGGGAAAAACGCCTCTGATGGGATGTAAAAGACCAGTTGGAATGAGCGAGCCCCTAAGTAGAGCTGTGAGGAGGGTACAGTGTCTTACCCTTCTCTACAATCCACAGTTCACTGAACTTGTTTTCTTTCTCCAAAGCAAGTTTCAAAATTTTGGGCCAGTTCTCCTTGTCTGATCTGAGAAGGCATTCCACCAATTTCTCCGCACCTGCCATCATCCCCTTAGTGCAGCAAATCTAAGCAAGGTAACTGTAGTTTATTGATCAATTATCTCAAAAGTTTTCCCTTTATCAGTTTTTACTGAAGAAATGTCAGTCATGTACTATCTGATTTAAAACCATTGTACATTATGGTTCAGTGGGTCGTATCCATGACAATTTTTGCCCCATCCAACACAGTCTTTTAAGATACTTTTCCCTTCATCCTTGTCCTTTACACATGATGTCACTATGTCAAGCCAAGCCTTCTCATCGCCTCTAAGTTCTTATACCTATCCTCATCAGCAATATTAGGAAAATAATCATTTGACAACCATTCCCAACATGGGTATATTGGCATATAGCAATATTTGGAAACAGATAACAAAATATTAACTTTTTTTTCAGGGTTGAGGAATTTGTATGACTTTTACTAATAATAACTAAAGTTTATTGTACACATACTCTGTGCAAGACATACATGAGTACTTTACATATATTATCTCATTATCCTTATGAAAATACCGTATTAATACGGTACCATTATTATTTCCATTTTACACACAAGGAAACAGATAGATATTCAGAGAAACTAAGTAACTTGCCCAAGATCATACCACTAGTGGTTGAGCTATGATTCTAACAAAATTCATCTGTGTCCAGAGTCTAAACACTTAACTGCTAGAGTCTGTAACCCCTTCTCATTTGCTCAACTGTTCAATTTAAATTTGCATAAAATGGCCGGGCGCGGTGGCTCACACTTGTAATCCCAGCACTTTGGGAGGCCGAGGTGGGCGAATCATGAGGTCAGGAGATCGAGACCACGGTGAAACCCTGTCTCTACTAAAAAAAATATATAAAAAATTAGCCGGGCGTGGTGGCGGGCGCCTGTAGTCCCAGCTACTCGGACAGTCTGAGGCATGAGAATGGCGTGAACCCGGGAGGCGGAGTTTGCAGTGAGCCGAGATGGCGCCACTGAACTCCAGCCTGGGCGACAGAGCGAGACTCTGTCTCAAAAAAAATAAAAAAAATAAATAAATAAAAATTTGCATAAAATACTGTTCACAGACTGTGGTGATTTTAACTGAAAATAGGGCAAACTTCAAAAAAACTTTGTGACATAAAAATTACTTAGATCACATTAAAAGTGACTATTCTGGCCGGGCGCGGTGGCTCACACCTGTAATCCCAGCACTTTGAGAGGCCAAAGCGGGTGGATCACGAGGTCAGAAGTTCGAGACCAGCCTGACCAACATGGTGAAACCCCGTCTCTACTAAAAATACAAAAATTAGCCAGGCATGGTAGCACGCCCCTGTAATCCCAGCTACTCAAGAGGCTGAGGCAGGAGAATCAGTTGAACCCAGGAGGCGGAGGTTGCAATGAGCCAAGATCACACCATAGCACTCCAGCCTGGGCGACAGAGCAAGACTCTGTCTCAAAAAAAAAAAAAAAAAGTACTATTCTATGAGTACTTTTGTGGGTTTCAATGATCTTTCTCAGGTCTAAAACAGTATAGAAAACAGAAGACACTTCTCATGTTATAATTATTTCCCCCAATTTTAGTATTTTATACTAACTTACCTGTAGAATTTCTTCACATTCCTGATTAATTAAACATTCAGACAGATCAGAAATTATATCTGTTGGAATAATTCTGGTTTTAAATTCTGGTTGTAAACATTTTAAAAGTAATCTATACTCCTCCAACTTTTCAATTTTTTTGAAATCCCAACTTTCAATGGCTTCATAAAAGTCCAGAATAACCTGAAAAGAAAGAAAAAAAATGTGGACTTTTATGAAACCAACTGAAAAATACTTTGAGATTAGTATCATAGAAGTCATGTTTGAATGTATGGTGGTAGAATTAAAAAAAATCTGTAAATTACCCCCAATTGTCATTGATTTTTCAAAAAGAAAACAGTATTCATTTTAGTCACCCAACACTTTAGGTATTCTAGAAATATTTATTATTTATTGGGGAAAAAGTACTAAGGACAACTTTGAAGTCTTACATTTTGATCTTAGTATAAAATCTTTCTTCCAAAGTGCCTCATGGACTTCACCTACAATCCCTGATTTGTCTTTAAAAAGTCAGAGTCAACAGGTAATAATTATTAAGTATCTTCACAGTGGAAAGCAGTAAAGAAGGCAAAAATAAATATAAACCTTAATTCCTGCCCCCAAGGAACTTTCCTTCTAATTTTTCTAAGATAATATTAAGTAAATGGGAAATTTACTTAATATTATTATACATGCCTTTAAAAGACATTTATTTAAAAATCATATTTAGGAAGTTCAGAGAAAAATACTTATGGCCAAGAAACATACATAAGATGTTCAACCTCATTCTTTTTTTAAATTGTAGGAAAAAACAGATAAAACATTTACCATCTTAACTATTTTTAAATGTACAGTTCAGTTGTGTTAAGTTCATTTTGTTATAAAACAAAAATCCAGACCTTTTTCACCTTGCAAATCTAAAACTCTGTGAAACAACTATTCCTTTTTCTCTCCTCACCCCTGCTCCTGGTAACCACCACTCTTTCTGTTTCTACGAATCTGACTACTTTAGATAATTTATATAGGTGGCAAAATACAATATTTGTCTTTTTGTGACTGGCTTATTTCACTCAGCACAGCACCCTCAATGTATGTCCATTTAGCAGCATGTGCCAGGATTTCCTTTTTTTTTTAAGGCTGAATAATATTCCATTGTATGTGTATCACATTTTGTTGATCCATTTATCACTGATGGACATTTGAGTTGCTTCTACCTTGTAAGCTATCATGAATAATGCTACTATCAACATGGATGTGCAAATATCTCATCAATACCTTGCTTTTAATTCTTTTGGAAATACACCAGAAGCAGAATTGCTGGATCACATGGTGATATATATTTTCAATTTTTTGAGGGACTGCCATACTGTTTTCCATGGCTGTTATACCATTTTACAATCCTACCAATCAGGCACAGGGTTGCAGTTTCTCCACATCCTCACCCATACGCATTATTTTCTGTTTTTGTTTTTATTTTATTTTATTTTTTGAGGCAGAGTCTTGCTCTGTCACCCAGGCTGGAGTGCAGTGGCACGATCTCGGCTCACTGCAAACTCTGACTCCCGGGTTCAAGCAATTCTCCTGCCTCAGCCTCCCGAGTAGCTGGGACTACAGGCGCCCACCAGCGCACCCAGCTAATTTTTGTATTTTTTAGTAGAGACGGGGTTTCACCATCTTGGCCAGGCTGGTCTTGAACTCCTGACCTCATGATCCACCTGCCTCGGCCTTCCAAAGTGCTGGGATTACAGGCATGAGCCACCGTGCCCAGCCTTGTTTTTGTTTTTATAGAAGCCATTGTAATGGGGGTGATGTGATATCACATTGTGGCTTTGAATTTCTCTGATGATTACTGATGTTGAATATCTTTCCATATATTCATTAGCCATTTGTATGCCATATTTGGATAAATGTCTATTCAAGTCCTTTGCCTCTTTTTTTTTTTTTTTCTTGAGATGGAGTCTCGCTCTGTCACCCAGGCTGGAGTGCAGTGGCATGATCTCTGCTCACCGCAACATCTGCCTCCCGGGTTCAAGCAATTCTCCTGCCACAGCCTCCCGAGTAGGTGGGACTACAGGCGTGTGCCACCACACCCAGCTATGTGTATTTTTAGTAGAGACAGAGTTTTGCCATGTTGGCCAGGCTGGTCTTGAACTCCTGACCTCAGGTGATCCACGTGCCTCAGCCTCCCAAAATGCTGGGATTGCCTATTTTTTAATTTGATTTTTTTGTCTTTGAGTTGCAGGAGTTCTTGATATAGTCTACATATTAACCCCTTAACAGGTATATGATTTGCAAACATTTTCTCTCATTCCATGGGTTGACTTTTCACCCTATTATGTCCTTTGAGGCATATAAGTTTCATATAGTCCCATTTGTCTATTTTTTCACTTTTGTTGCCTATGCTTCTGATATCATGCCCAAGAAATCACTGCCAATTCCAATGTCATGAAGTTTTTCCCCTGTGCTTTCTTCTAGGAGTTTTAATAGTTTTAGGTCTTATATTTAGGTCTTTAATGCATTTTGAGTTGATTTTGTATATAGTGTGTGATGGTTAATTTTCTGTGTCAACTTGACTGGGCTAAGGGATGCCCAGATAGCTGGTAAAACATTACTTTTGAGGGTGTGTGTAAGGGTGTTTTCAGAACAGATTATCATTTGAATCAGACTGAATAAAGAAATTGACCCTCACTGATGTGTGCAGACATCATCCAATCCATTAAAGACCAAAACAGAACAAAAAGGGAGAAGAAGGGCAAATTCTCTTTTCTTGAGCTCATCATTTCTCTTGCCCTTGGACATCAGAGGTCCTGGTTCTCAGGCCTTCAGACTCTGAATTACACCAACTGCTCTTCTGATTCTCCAGATTGTAGACAGCAGATCATGGGACCTCTCAGCCTCCATAATCACGTGAGCCAATTCCAAAAATATATATACACATACATGTAAGTAACAATGTGTATACATATCCCATCATATATACACACATATAAATATATCCTATTGCTTTTGTTTCTCTGGAGAACTGTAATACATGGTATAAGTGTCAAAATTCATTCTTTTGCATATGGATATCCAGTTTTCCCAACAACATTTGCTGAAGAGACTGTCTTTTCCCATTGAGTGGTCTTGGTATCTTTGAGCATATACTTGAGAATTTACTTCTGGGTGCTCTTTTGACCTATTTGTTTGTCTTTATGCCAGTGCCACGTCATCTTGATTGCTACAGATGTGTAATGTGTTTTGAAATCAGGAGAGATGAGGCCTCCTGGTTTATTCTTCATTATCAAAATTTTACCTATTCAAGATGCCTTGAGATTCTCTATAAATTTTGGATAATTTTTTCTATTTCTACAAAAAAAAAATGCCATTGGGATTTTGATAGGGATTGCATTGAATCTGCAGTTCACTTTTGGTAGTATAGGCATCTTAAGTCTTTAATTCATGAATGGGGATGTTTTTCCATTTATTTGTGTTATCTTTCATTCTTTCAGCAATGTTTTGTTGTTTTCAGGGTATGAGTCTTTTATCTCCTTGGTTAGGTTTCTTCCTAAGTATTTTAATCTTTTTAATGCTATTATAAATGGAATTGTTACCTTAATTTCTTTTTTGGCTTATTTGTTAATATATAGACATGCGACTAATTTTGGGGTGTTAATTTTGTGTCCCGAAACTTTTCTGAATTAGTTCTAATAGTTTTTTCTAAAATCTTTAGGGTTTTCTACATATAAGATTCTGCCATCGGCTGGGCGCAGTGGCTCACGCCTGTAATCCCAGTACTTTGGGAGGCCGAGGCGGGTGGATCACGAGGTCAGGAGATTGAGACCATCTTGGTTAACATGGTGAAACCCCGTCTCTACTAAAAATACAAAAAATTAGCCAGGCGTGGTGGCAAGCACCTGTAGTCCCAGCTACTCAGGAGGCTGAGGCAGGAGAATGGCATGAACCCAGGAGGGGGAGCTTGCAGTGAGCCGAGATTGTGCCACTGCACTCCATCCAGCCTGGGCGACAGAGCAAGACTCTGTCTCAAAAAATAAATGAATGAATGAATGAATGAACGAATAAATAAATAAATAAATAAATAAAAGATTCTGCCATCTGCAAACATATTATTTTACTTCTTCCTTTCCAATTTGGATACCTTGTCTTTCTTTTTCTTGCCTAACTGCTCCAGCTAGGACTTCCAATACTAAACCTTATTCAATTTTTAAAATAAAAATTAAAAGTACTATTTTTACCTAACAGGTTGGTAAGGATTAAAATAACTTATAATATCCAGATTAATCATATCCCCAAAGTGGAGAAACAGTGCTTTCTCTGATGAGAAACAGAAACCAGCCCTTTGGAAAGACTTGCTCCACTGCTGATTTCAACCAACCTCCTGACTGCCCCTCCCTTTAGCAGTTTCAACACAACAACCAACCAGCACTTCTTCCTGATAAGAGACCACCAACCACAGAGTGGGTCTGGCCGGTCTATGAAGGATGTGCAGTGAGAGTTTTCATGTCCTCTGCTTCACCTTCTGACATCAGAGGGCCAAAAACTCCACCCTTGGATCATGCTAACACTGACAGTTTTTGAACATGGGTCCCATGGAAAGGCATGAAGCTCAACTTCCCAGGTGCATGCTTCTACTTTCATGACTCCTTCTGTAGCTTACTGAATATTTGGTCACCCTGTTCAGCATAAATCTCTGTTTTACTCTTCCCACCCTCAAAGTGCCTGTTTCCTTCTTCTGGCCCGAGGCTACACTTCCCAGCCTGTCAAAATGGCCACCATGCAGACTGCAACCCTTTATGAAAAATAAAGCTCTCCTTTCCAAATTTATGAACTTCATGATTCTTCTGTTGATAGAAAACATAGCTCTGAAAACAGAAATGTAAAAATTATGTAATATTTGATGCATGTACTAGAATATTTGTAACATATATAATAAAGAGTATAACAAGAAAAGGAACACATGTGAACCTACTATCCAACTTAAGAACCACCATATTCCGGCTGGGTGCAGTGGCTCATGCCTGTAACCTCAACACTTTGGGAGGCTGAGGCAGGTGGATCACTTGAGGCCAAGAGTTCAAGACCCGTCTGACCAACATGGTGAAACCCCGTCTCTACTGAAAATACAAAAATTAGCTGGGCATGGTGGCATGTGCCTGTAATCCGAGCTACTCGGAAGGCTGAGGGAGAATTGTTTGAATCGGGACCCAGGAGGCAGAGGTTGTAGTGAGCGGAGATCACGGCACTGTACTCCAGCCTGGGCTAAAGTGAAACCCCGTCTCAAAAAAAAAAAAAAAAAAAGAGAAAAAAGAACCACCATATTCCAATTATTTGTGCCTTCTCTTTCCAACCCCTCTGTCTCCCTGCCAAAGTCACTACTTCCCTATATTTAATATATCAATACCTTAATTTTTTTATAGTTTCATATATTTGATTCCCTAAGCAATATGTTAAGTTTAGCTTTTTGGAGCTTTATAAATATTCTATCTTATGACATGTAAGTTTCTCTTTCTTTAAAATTTAACATTACATTTCTAAGACTCACCTCAGTCATCATCTATAGATGTGTTCACACCTTTTCATCATAGTTTAACGGACCATGTGTAAATATTATAAAATTTATGTATCCATTCTCCTCTTAAAGGACATCAGGGTAATTTCCAGTTTTGTTTGCTTGCTTTTGTTACTACAATTATAGTATGAACACTCTTATATGTATATTCTGGAATATATGTATAAGTTCTTCTAGGACACAAACTTAAGAGTGAAACTTTTGTATAGAAGGATACATGAGAGTTGAACTCTACGAGGGGATATCAAGTTATTTTTCAAAATAGTTGTATCAATTTACACTCCACATAGTGATATTTAAGATTTCCGGCCAGGCATGGTAGCTCACGCCTGTAATCCCAGCGCTTTGGGAGGCTGAGGCAGGTGGATCACCTGAGGTCAGGAGTTTGAGGCCAACCTGACCAACGTGGCAAAACCCCATCTCTACTAAAAATACAATAATTAGCCAGGTGTGGTGGTGGGCACCTGTAATCCCAGCTACTCAGGAGGCTGAGACATGAAAATGGCTTGAACCCAGGGGGCAGAGGTTGCAGTGAGCCGAGATGATGCCATTGTGCTCCAGCCTGGGCGACAGAGCCAGACTCTGTCTCAAAAAAAAAAAAAAAAAAAAAAAGATTTCCATTAAATATCTTCTTTAAGCCTTAGCACTGTTGGACTTAAGTTTTGCTATCTAGTAGTTATAAAATGTTATCTCACTGTGTTCCTAATTTACAATTCCCAAATTCCTAATTGGGCTGAGAATCTTTTACGTTTATTCACTTTTCATTCTTCGTATTCGTTGAAATGTTTGTCCAAATTTTTTGCTCTATGTATGTTTTCCTTCTTTTTCCAACTGATTTTAAGACCTTTTTAATATATTCTAGATTCTAATCCTTTGGTGATTATATAGTTTGAAAACATCTTCTCCCAGAGTTTGTGATTTGTTTGTTTTTTTTCACTTTCTTTATAGTGTTTTTGATAAACGTGATGTAAGGAATAAAAATGTGTTTATTTATTTGTATCCACATGGGCATAAAAGTTAGAGTTTGTTTATTTAGAGTTTGTTTGTTTAGGGTTTATTTATTTATTTATTTATTTAAATTTGAGGAGGAGTTTCACTCATTGCCCAAGCTGGAGTGCAATGGCACAATCTCAGCCCACTGCAACCTCCGCCTCCTGGGTTCAAGCAATTCTCCTGCCTCAGCCTCCCGAGTAGCTGGGATTACAGATGCCCACCATCACGCCTGGCTAAGTTTTGTATTTTTAGTAGAGACAGGGTTTTGCCAAGTTGGCCAGGCTGTTCTCAAACGCCTGACCTCAGGTAATTTGCCCACCTAGTTCTCCCAAAGTGCTGGGATTACAGGCGTGAGCCACCACGCCCGGCCCAGGGTTTGTTTTTTAAATACAGGGGTCTCCCTATGTTGCCCAGGCTGGAGTGCAGCAGCACCATCATAGCTCACTGCAGCCTCAAACTCCTGGACTCAAGCAGTCCTCCTGCCTCAGCCTCCTGAGAGGCTGGGACTACAGGCATACCCCACCATGTCCAGCTTGAGTTTGTTCAGTTTTTAATATTATTCTGTTTATAAATGCTATTTTTTGAATAGCTCCTCCTTTCCCAGTAATCCTCCTTTCTCAGTGATGTCTAATATATCAGGTTGCCATAAAGTTATCGGCCTAATTAGAGGGTCTCTATTCTGTTTCAATGGTCAGTTTGTCAATGCCAGAACCAACATTTCACTGCCTCAATGCCTGTAGCTTTCTAATAAATGTTGACATGTAGAAAGAAAAGCCCCAATCTACTAAATTTGTCTTCTTTAGGGGTGTCTTGACTATTGTTGGGTCATAATTCTCCCATATACATTGTAGAATCAACCTGCCACACTCACTGAAAAAGTATGTAGGATTTTTATTAGAATTATATTGACTATACAGATCAATGTAGGGAGAACTGACATTTTTATGATCTCAAGCCTCCTTCTCTATGTGCATGGGTATGTGTTTCCATTTAGGACTTGTTTAATATCTTTCAATAACATTTAATCATTTTCTCCATTCAGACCTTATACATCCTTTGTTAGATTTATTCCTAAATACATTACAATTGTTATTATTAGGAATGATACTTCATTTTGGATTACATTTTTTGTTTGCTTCCATTGGGCAGAAATGCAACTAATTTTTGTATACTGGTCTTATATCCAAATAATCTTGCTAAACTCTTCCATTAGTGACAATAATCTTTCTGCAGATTCTTTTGTTGGATGTTTCAGGTAGACAATTATGTCATCTGCCTAAAAACAGTCTTTACATTACGTCAGACTAAGAGGCATGAACTATAAGTGGATACTTCAAAATTAATAGCTTTTCACTTTTACAGTATTGTCAAGCAGCAAAGTAACATACTCTGATTTGTGATTAAAAAGAATGAACTAACCTGCATGGTCTAGGGCATCCAAAAAGCCATGGAACCAGCCTTCCTCCTGGAGCTCCAACAGGAACTTGAGAAAAAGTGTGGCAGCCTCCAATGGGCTCTTGTTGTTTTTCTCAGCCTGAATATACTGCACCTCTTCTACAAACAGAAGCAAAATGACTCATCAAACTGCAGAACTATTAATCATTAGAAAAACCAGAAAAGGATCACCAGACCTTCCCAAACAGGGACAGGAATTGTAACAAGTCACAGCATTGGAAGAATCTTTGGAGAGGCAGCAAAACCTCTGCCCAGGCTGACTATGCCCATTCTTCACCAAGCCACTATTCCCATCCTCTCTGGAAACCTACAGTTTGGTGTAGAGGTCTGAGCACACATTCTAGAAAAGGAGTTTCTTGAAGATATATCACACTTGATCTTAGCCAAAAGGCCGAGAAGCGATCTTGAAGATATATCAAAAAAATCTCCCTGCAAAAAGGGAGAAGTCATGGTGGCCTCAAACTATCCTCCTGCCTCAGCCTCTCACAGTACTGGGATTACAGGTGTGAGCTACTGCACCCAGCCTCTACAAAAAAAAGAAAATTTTTTTAATTAGTTGGGTGTGGTGGCTCACACCCGTAGTCTCAGCTACTTTGGAGGCTGAGGTGGGAGGATCACTTGAACCAAGGAGTTCAAGGTTCTAGTAAGTTATGGGAGCATCACTGCACTCCAGCCTGGGCAACAGAGTGAAAACTTGTCTTGAAATAGGACAAGGAAAGGAGAAGGAAGGAAGTAAGGGATACTTTCATGGTCCTTTTGGGAGAAAACTATCTACCAACCTGCTAGTGGTCATTCTAACTTTGTACACTAATTTTATGCCCAGGGACTAGTAACAAAAATGCTACCATGGTATGACCTGATACTTGATAATTTTCTGGGTTTTGTTTACCATTGTTGATGGAATGCAAATTCCAAGGGAGTAAGCAAGTTGTCAGGCTGGTGAACCACTATATTCTCATAGATTAGAAGAAGACCTAGCACATAATAGACAATAAAAAAAAGGTATGTTTAATGAATGAAGGATGACAAAAAGGAATGCCTTATAATCTTGCTCTACTTAAAGGGATCTCTGCCAAGGTCTCTGTCTTGACAACAATAAAATCAACCCTTTCAAAAAATAAAATTCAATGGTTTTTGGAGCTGTGAATCCATTACTACTATCTAATTTTAGTACATCTTCATTACTATAAAAAGAAAACCTATATCCATTAGCAGTCATTCCCTCCTCTCCCTCTCCTTAGCCCCAGGCAAACACTAATCAAATTGAGTCTCCGTGGATTTGCCTATTTTACACATTTCATATTAATGGAATCGTACAATACATAGTCTGTGTCTGGCCTCTCTTACTTTGCATAATGTTTTTAAGCTTTAACCATGTTGTAGCATGTTATTATTCATTCCTTTTTATTGCCAAATAACATCCCACTGTGTGGATACACCACATTTTGTTTATCCACTCATCAGTGGGCATTTGAGTTGTGTCCACATTTTGGCTATTACAAATAGACATGCTATGAACATCCATGAGCAATTTTATGTGACGATGTATATATTCATTTCTCTTGAGTATACACATAGGTGTGAAATTTCTAGTTCTTACGGTAACTCCATTTTTAACATTGTAGGGAATTGTCAAACCATTTTCCAAAGGAGCTGCACCATCTTACATTCCCACCAGTAATCTAAGAGGATTCCAATTTCCACACATCCTTGACAGTACTTCTTACCATCTTTTTCATTTTAGCCTCCTGTATTAGTTTCCTGTGGTTGCAATAACAAATTCGGACAAACCAGGTGGTTTAAACAATAGAAGCTTATTCTCTCTGTTCTTGGAGGGCAGAATTGTGAATCACGGTGTCAGCAGAGTCATGCTTCCTCTGAAGGCTCTGGGGAGAATGCATTCCTTGCCCTTCCGGTTTCTGGTAGCTGCTGGCGTTCCTTGGCTTGTGACAACACTCCCTCCAACTTTGCCTTCTGTTTCTCTGGCTTGTGGCCACATCACTCCAATCTCTGCCTATGTTTTCACACGGCATTCTCGTTGTCTCTGTGTCTTCACATGGCTGTTTTCTTAGAGGGACACCAGTCATATTGAACTAGGGGCCTGCCCTACTCTAGTATGACCTCATCATAACTAATTACCTCTGTAAAGACACAATCTCCAAATAAATCACATTCTGAAGTACTGGGGTTTAGGACTTTAACATATATTTTGGGTAGAGGGACACAATTCAACCCATAACAGCAACCTATCTTGTTACCTATCCCAGCTTCCCTGGACCCACAATCCTACCGTATTCCATTGAGTCAGTTCATTGTTCCTAAGCCCATTCCTTACAGCTGTACTTTTGTTCCCAGGCCTCCCTACTGCTTGAGCTTCCTTTCAACATGCTAACAGCCGTTACAGATATTCCACGTGGAGATGCAAATTTATCCCAGCCACAGCTACCGCCTTCCCAGATAAACAGCCTTGCAGTATCCTGGGCAGTTCACATTTACTTTGCATGTGGTCAGGCCCATCCTTCTACTACCTGGCCCCAATATCTGCTGCTACAGAGTAGTGACAATTTCCTCAAAAGCACCGACAATGCAGACAAAACTTCATCTTTGACAGTATTTCCCACTGCCTTTGCTGTCCTGGGGCCCACTGTGATGTCAACCTCAGCTTCTCAAGGTAGAATTTCTTGATCCCTTCCCTGCTTTCTCAGTCTCTTTACTGTCTAAAGCTCTTTATTGACTACTGACTAAAGCACTTACACTGCATAGTATGTAGTAAATGTGGGCCTGTCTTCTACCTGAGACTGTGACTTGGAACATTTGTCTTGTAATCATCAGCACAGTACCTGGCTCATGCATGTGTCCAGAAAGTGCTACCAAAGGAATGGATACTCAGAATACTGCCCATGTGGCGCCCCTCCAGAATCATGGTTGGCCTTTGACTCCAAAACACTATAAAAAATCTGCAGCTGGGCACAGTGGCTCACACCACTAATCCCAGCACTTTGGGAGGCCGAGGCAGGTGGATCACTTGAGGTCAGGAGTTCGAGACCAGCCTGGCCAACATGGTGAAACCCCATCTCTACTAAAAATACAAAAATTAGCCAGGCGCGGTGGCTGGTGCCTATAATCCCAGCTACTCGGGAGGCTGAGGCAGGAGAATCATTTGAACCTGGGAGACAGAAGTTGCCGTGAGCCGAGATCATGCCACTGCACTCCAGCCTGGGTAATAGAGCAAGACTCCAAAAAAAAAAAAAAAAAAAACCCCCCACACACACCCCCAGGTCTGCCTCGAAACATCCTGGACAACCTGTGAGTAAGAAAAGTCCTGCAGCTTCCAGGGAACCATGCAAGTTCTCCAGGAGAAACATGGCTTCAGTGCTCCTTTTCCGAGATGTTACTGGTGTCAATAATCACAATATCTGATTGCAGAGAGGGTTACAGTAAACGAGATGCTGGATGTGGGCATGGGGAGAGTGTGGATAAGCTCCCTTTGCTTTCCTTGGATGGCAAAAATACAAAAATTAGCCAGGCATGGTGGCCAGTGCCTGTAATCCCAGCTACTCAGGAGGCTGAGGCAGGAGAATCACTTGAACCCCGGAGGTGGAGGCTGCAGTGAGCTGAGAGCTGAGATCCCACCACTGCACTCCAGCCCAGGCAACAGAGCAAGACTGTCTCAAAAACATATATATATATATAATACATTTAATACATTTAATATATATAAAATATATTTAATATATACAATATATAAAAGTATATATCTATTATATATAATAGATATAATATATATTTAAACATATATAATTATATATTCATATTATATATTGTATATATTTTATATACATAATTATATAGTTTATATTATACCTATTATATATAATAGATATATATAATACATAATTTTACATATTATATGTTTTATATATTAAATATATAATAGATACAATATATATGTCACAATTAAAGTTAACCAATAGAATCTAGAGCTTCCAAAGCAGCCTAGAAAAAAATAGGGAATAGAGAAAAACTTTATCAATCTAATAGAAAATAGAAAAAGGAGTTGAACCCAAAAGGTATGTGGATAGAGATGCACATTATAAAGTAAAAAGGCATAAATAAGAAAAATGTAAATCAACTTCATAACAATCGTTGCCACTGCAGAGGGAATCAAAAGAAGACCTCAAGGGTATCTTTCACGTTAAAAATTAAGAAGTTCTCAGCGTGCTTTTTCTTTTAACTTACTTTCTGGTATTTTTATTGTGATTGCACTCTATAAATTGGCATGGGGATAATTGACATGTTTACAAACCTATAGTCCCCATGCAGAAACGTAGGCTGTCTCTTCCTCACTCAGATCAACGCCAGATTTCTCTTCAGGGACTTCATAGTTTTCTTCATATCATTTCAGCATATTTTTTGTTAAATATATGACTATCTTCAATCACATGTAATATATCCTCTAGAAACCATCCTTCTCCATATCTAATTATGTGTATAAATATATAGTTTTAAATAAATAAGATTTAACAAATCTGCTCTTTTCCACTCAGTGGATTACAGATGTTGTTTCCTATTAATAAATACATACCTACATCAACTTTTAGTGGCTGCATAGTTTTATGTCACATAAATGTAGTATAATGTAATGTATTCCTTATTAACAGGTAACTAAAATGCGTTTAGTACAGACACACCTATGTCTTTACCTGCTTTACCAACTTTTCCCTGGTATAAGTTCTCAGAAGTATAATTCCTCAGTTTAATGGTATATGCTTTTAAATGTTGAGGCCAGGCGCGGTGGCTCATGCCTGTAATCCTAGCACTTTGGGAGGCCAAGGCAGGCAGATCACTTGAGGTCAGCAGTTCAAGACCACCCTGGCCAACCTGGTGAAACCCCCATCTCTTCTAAAAATAGAAAAATTAGCCAGGCGTGGTGGCTTGCACCCGTAATCCCAGCTACTCAGGAGGCTGAGGTAGGAGAATCACTTAAACTTGGGAGGTGGAGATTGCAGTGAGCTGAGACTGCGTCACTGCACTCCAGCATAGGCAACAGAGTGAGACTCTGTCTCAATCAATCAATCAATCCATAAACGAATAAATGAATCGATGAAGGAAGGAATGAATGTTAATACATTTTCCCCAACTACCTTCCAAACTGTACTAACCCTCCATCCATAGTGTATGAATGATATTTCCCTCCATAGCACCGAATTTGCTCAATCTTCATAACTTTTGCAAAACTGAGAGACAAAAACAGACCAAACAAACAAACTTCACTGTTTTTAATGATTTCTTCTGGGATTTCTTCCACCTTTGGCCAGTGTCTTTTGTTTTGGTTATTTCTTAATACATTTCCTGTTCATGTCTCACAGCTAGTTTTGAGAGGTCATTCATATTTTTTTCTAAATTGGATTTGTAAGAATCTTTTATGCATTTAGGGAAATGTTATATAATCTGGCTCATTTTTCCAGTATATGAAAATACTGTTTTTCCAGTGTAATCTCACTTGTTTTTCAGTAGATAAAAATGCGTGGCCTCTGTTTTTATTTTATTTTACATATCTATTGCAACAAGACTGAATGAACTCTGTTAGTTCCGGTAATTTGGGGGAATTTTGTTTTTGTTCTTTATTTTGGCCAGTTTGCTTTCTTTGGAGTTAACTGGCTGTTCTTTTTGCAATTACTTCAGTTAAATTAATTAATTCATAAGTGTTCATTCTTTTGAAATACCAATAAATCCATTTACGCTATAAATTCTGATTAAAAGCTTATTACATCTTAAAATATATAATGTGTTGGCTGATTGCCATGCTTACTTTTGAAAGTACCTATACTTGTTTAGATTTTCTCATTCTGCTAGGAGTTACTCAAAAGGATGCTATTTTGAAATTCTTTGAAAATTTTTTTAAATCTATGATTAATTTCTGGGATATAGAATAATAGCTGACAGTAATTCAATACCATGCAGTTTAATTTCCCAAACACCCAAACACGGTTGTTATTCTGATTTTACAAATGAGGAAACTGAGGCATACGAGAGTTAAGGCATTTGCCCAGAGTCACAGAGCCTACAAATTTGAAAATAAAACTCATAAAAGTTATGCTTTGGGAATTTATTAAATATTTATCTGTAACTCATATAGGATCACTTTGGCAAAGCTTTTTAAGAATTGGAGGAGAAGGATATATTCGCTATATGATACAAAATGGAAAACACAGACATTAAATCAACATTATTAAACAGATCATTTATACCTTTATCATTTATCTGACTTAGCAGTACTAATAAAGATGTTTTATAATTCTCATATTTCTTGACATTTTCTAATATTTAATAAGCAAAGATTTATGTGTACCAAATCTTCACTGTGATATCTCGATACCTTTATCATTTTATCTTAATACTTTCCACTAGTGCAATTTAAGTATAATTCTTGCTTTCTTTTTGTATGCATTTATTTAATATATCTTTGTCCCTTCTTTATCTCTTTTTTATTTATGTATTATTTTTGAGACAGGGTCTTGCTCCATTGCCCAGGCGGAAGTACAGTGGCATGATCATAGCTCACCATAGGCTCAATTTTCGGGGCTCAAGCAATCCTCCCACCTCAGGCGCCCAAAGTGCTGGAATTACAGGCATGAGCCACCAAGTCTGGTCCCCGTTTTTATTTTTTATGTTATTAGACTTTACATGGGTCTCTGGCAGATGACCAAAACCTGGATTCTGCTTTCTGACTCATTTACACCTATTTAAAAAATGTTTGACCTAATTACATGGCCATAGCTGATATAACTAGTTTTCCTTGTGTTATCTTGTTTATATTTCCCTTTCCTATATTTTCTGGTTAGCTTAAATTACTAGTTTCTTTTCTCTTCTCGAGAACAACAAAACATATATAACCTCATTTAAATTGTATCATTATCTGTAACCATTCATATAGCTTTTTAAAACTACAGAAGCAAGTGGAAAATGGTAATATTTTAAGTCTCCCCCTTTTGAGGCAAGGGATTTAACTCTTATTTATCATAATTTTCCCTAGCTTCTTACAGACTCAATCTAAAATTTTAAACCAAAGTATTTACTTAATTTTTTTTTTTTTTTTTACTATATGAAAATCCTCTTAAAAAATGCTTGACTAGGAACCAGGGCAAGATGGCCAAAAAGGAACAGCTCCAGTCTGAAGCTCACAGAGAGATCAACACAGAAGGCGGGTGATTTCTGCATTTCCAACAGAGGTACCAGGTTCACCTCACTGGGACTGGTTAGACAGTGGGTGCAGCCCACAGACAGCAAGCTGAAGCAGGGTAGGGTGTCACCTCACCTGGGAAGCACAAGAGGTCTGGGAACTCCCTCCCCTAGCCAAGGGAAGCCATGAGGGACTGTGCCATGAGGAATGGTACACCCTGGCCCAGATACTATGCTTTTCCCCCACAGTCTTCGCAACCAGCAGACCAGGAGATTCCCTCCGGTGCCTATGCCACCAGGGCTCTGGATTTCAAGCACAAATCTGGGTGGCCATTTGGGCAGACACCGAGCTAGCTGTAGGAGTTTTTTTTCATACCCCTGTGGCACCTGGAATGCCAGCAAGACAGAACCATTCACTCTCCTGGAAAGGGAGCTGAAGCCAGGGAGCCAAGTGGTCTAGCTCAGCAAATTCCACCCCTACAGAGCCCAGCAAGCTAAAACCCACTGGCTTGAAATTCTCGCTGCCAGCACAACAGTCTGAAGTTGACCTGGGATGCTCAAGCTTGGTTGGGGGAGGGGCATCCACAATTACTGAGGCTTGAGTAGGCTGTATTCCCCTCACAGTGTAAACAAAGCCACTGGGAAGTTCAAACTGGGTAGAGCCTACTGCAGCTTGGCAAAGCCACTGTAGCCAGACTGCCTCCCTAGATTCCTCACTCTGGGCAGGGCATCTCTGAAAAAAAGGCAGCAGCCCCAGTCAGGGGCTTATAGATAAAACTCCCATCTCCCTGGGAGAGGGCACCTGGGGAAAGGGGCAGCTGTGGGCACAGCTTCAGCAGACTTAAATGTTGCTGCCTGCTGGCTCTGAAGAGAGCAACAGATCTCCCAGCACAGTGCTTGAGCTCTGCTAACGGACAGACTGCCTCCTTAAGTGGGTCCCTGACAGCCGTGCCTCCTGGCGGGGAGACACCTCCTACCAGGGTCAACAGACACCTCATACAGGAGAGCTCCAGCTGGCATCTGGCAGGTGCCCCTCTGGGAGGAAGCTTCCAAAGGAAGGAACAGGCTGCAATCTTTGCTGTTCTGCAGCCTCCACTGGTGATACCCAGGCAAACAGGGTCTGGAGTGGACATCCAGCAAACTCCAGCAGACCTGCAGCTGAGGGGCATGTTAGAAGGAATACTAACAAACAGAAAGGAATATCATCAATATCAACGGAAAGGACATCTACACAGATAACTCATCTGAAGGTCACCAACATCAAAGACCAAAGGTAGATAAATCCACGAAGATGAGGAAATGCCAGTGCAAAAAGGCGGAAAATTCAAAAAACCAGAACCTCTCTTCTCCTCCAAAGGATCACAAGTCCTCGCCAGCAAGGGAACAAAACTGGACGGAGAATGAGTTTGACAAATTGACAGAAGTAGGCTTCAGAAGGTGGGTAATAACAAATTCCTCTGAGCTGAAGGAGCATGTTCTAACCCAATGCAAGGAAGCTAAGGAAGCTACAAACCTTGAAAAAAGGTTAGAGGAGTGATAACTAGAATAACCAGTTTAGAGAAGAACCTAAATGACCTGATATAGCTGAAAAACACAGCACGAGAACTTTGTGAAGCATACACAACTATCAATAGCTGAATCAATCAAGCAGAAGAAAGGATATCAGAGATTGAAGATCGATTTAATGAAATAAAGCATGAAGACAAGATTAGAGAAAAAAAGAATGAAAAGGAATGAACAAAGCTTCCAAGAAATATGGGACTATGTGAAAAGACCCAACCTATGTTTGATTATTGTACCCAAAAGTGACGGGGAGAATGGAACCAAGTTGGAAAACAATCATCGGGATGCTATCCAGGAGAACGTCCCCAACCTAGCAATACAGGCCAACATTCAAATTCAGGAAATACAGAGACCACCACAAAGATACTCCTCGAGAAGTGCAACCCCAAGACACACAATCATCAGATTCACCAAGGTTGAAATGGAGGAAAAAATGTTAGGTGCAGCCAGAGAGAGAGGTTGAGTTACTCACAAAGGGAAGCCCATCAGACTAACAGTGGATCTCTCTGCAGAAACCCTACAAGCCAGAAGACAGTGGGGGCCAGTATTCAACATGCTAAAAGAAAAGAATTGTCAACCCAGAATTTCATATCCAGCCAAACTAAGATTTATAAGCAAAGAAGAAATAAAATCCTTTACAGACAAGCAAATGCTGAGAGATTTTGTCACCACCAGGCCTGCCTTACAACAGCTCCTGAAGGAAGCACTAAATATGGAAAGGAAAACCAATACCAGCCACTGCAAAAACGTACCAAATTGTAAAGACCATTGACACTATGAAGAAACTGCATCAACTAATGGGCAAAATAACCAGCTAGCATCATAATGACAGGATCAAATTCACACATAACAATATTAACCTTAAGTGTAAATGGGCTAAATGCCCCAATTAAAAGACACAGACTGGCAAATTGGATAGAGTCAAGACCCACTGGTGTGCTGTATTCAGGAGACCCATCTCACATGCAAAGACACACATAGGCTCAAAATAAAGGGATGGAGGAAGATTTACCAAGCAAATAGAAAGAAAAAAAAAAAAGCAGGGGTTGCAATCCCAGTCTCTGATAAAACAGATTTTAAACCAACAAAGATCAAAAAAGAGAAAGAAGGGCATTATATAATAATAAAGGGATCAATGCAACAAGAAGAGCTAACTATCCTAAATATATATGCACTCAATACAGGAATACCCAGATTCATAAAGCAAGTTCTTACAGACCTACAAAGAGACTTAGACTCCCACACAATAATAGTGGGAGACTTTAACACCCCACTGTCAATAATAGATCAATGAAACAGAAAATTAACAAGAATATTCAGAACTTGAACTCAGCTCTGGACAAAGCTGACCTAATAGACATCTACAGAACTCTCCATCCCAGATCAATAGAATATACATTCTTCTCAGCACCACATCATACTTATTCTAAAATTGACCACATAATAGGAAATAAAACACTCCTCAGCAAATGCAAAAGAACGGAAATCATAACAGTCTGTCAGAACACAGTGCAATCAAATTAGAACTGAGGATTAAGAAACTCACTCAAAACTGCACAACTACATGGAAACTGAACAACCTGCTCCTGAATGACTACTGGATAAATACGAAATGAAGGCAGAAATAAATAAGTTCTTTGAAACCAATGAGAACAAAGACACAACGTACCAGAATCTCTGGGACACATTTAAAGCAGTGTGTAGATGGAAATTTATAGCACTAAATGCCCACAGGAGAAAGTGGGAAAGATCTAAAGTCAACATCGTAACATCACAATTAAAAGAACTAGAGAAGCAAGAGCAAACAAATTCAAAAGCTAGCAAAAGACAAGAAACAACTAAGATCAGAGCAGAACTGAAAGAGATAGAGACACAGAAAACCCTTCAAAAAAATCAATGAATCCAGGAGCTGATTTTTTGAAAAGATTAACAAATGTATAGACCACAAGCCAGTTTAATAAAGAAGAGAGAGATGACTCAAATAGATACAATAAAAATGATAAAGGGGATATCACCAGTGATCCCACAGAAATACAAACTACCATCACAGAATACTATAAACACCTCTATGCAAATACACTAGAAAATCTAGAAGAAATGGATAAATTCCTAGACACATACACCGTCCAAGACTAAACCAGGAAGAAGTCAAATCCCTGAATAGACCAATAATAAGTTGTGGCAGTAATAGCCTACCAACCAAAAAAAGCCCAGAACCAGATGGATTCACAGCTGAATTCTACCAGAGGTACAAAGAGGAGCTTATTATAGCATTCCTTCTGAAACTATTCCCAACAATAGAAAAAGAGGGACTCCTCCCTAACTCATTTTATGAGGCCAGCATCATCCTGATAACAAAACCTGGCAGAGACAAAACCAAAAAAGAAAATTTCAGGCCAATATCCCTGATGAACATTGATGCAAAAATCCTCAATAAAATACTGGCAAATGGAATCCAGCAGCATATCAAAAAGCTTATTCACCATAATCAGGTCTGCTTCATCCCTGGGATGCAAGGCTGGTTCAACATATACAAATCAATAAACGTAATCCATCACATAAACAGAACTAATGACAAAAACCACATGATTATCTCAATAGATGCAGAAAATGCCGTTGATAAAATTCAACAGCGCTTCATGCTAAAAACTCTCAATAAACTAGGTATTGATGGAACGTATCTCAGAATAATAAAGAGCTATTTATGACAAACCCACAGCCAATATCATATTGAATGGGCAAAAGTTGGAAGCATTTCCTTTGAAAACTGGCACAAGACAAGGATGCCCTCTCTCCCCACTCCTATTCAACATACTGTTGGAAGTTCTGGCCAGGGCAATTAGGCAAGAGAAAGAAATAAAAGGTATTCAATTAGGAAAAGAGGAAGTCAAATTGTCTTTGTTTGCAGATGACATGATGGTATATTTAGAAAACCCCATAGTCTCAGCCCAAAATCTCCTTAAGCTAATAAGCAACTTCAGCAAAGTCTCAGGATACAAAATAATGTGCAAAAGTCACAAGCATTCCTATACACCAATAACAGACAGAGAGCCAAATCACGAGTGAACTCCCATTCACAATTACCACAAAGAGAATAAAATACCTAGGAATACAACTTACAAGGGACATGAAGGACCTCTTCAAGGAGAACTACAAACCACTGCTCAACGAAATAAAAGAGGAACCAAACAAATGGAAGAACATTCCATGCTCATGGATAGGAAGAATCAATATTGTGAAAATGGCCATACTGCCCAAGGTAATTTATAGATTCAATGGTATCCCCATCAAGCTACCAATGACTTTCTTCACAGAATCGGAAAAAACTACTTTAAAGTTCATATGGAACCAAAAAAGAGCCCACATAGTCAAGACAATCCTAAGCAAAAAAGAACAAAGCTGAAGGCATCATGCTACCTGACTGCAAACTATACTACAAGGCTATAGTAATCAAAAGAGCATGGTACTGGTACCAAAACAGATTATCAGATATATAGACCAATGGAACAGAACAGTCATCAGAAATAATGCCACACATCTACAACCATATGGTCTTTAACAACCCTGACAAAAACAAGCAATGGGGAAAGGATTCCCTATTTAATAAATGTTGTTGGGAAAACTGACTAGCCGTATGCAGAAAACTGAAACTGAACCACTTCCTTACACCTTATACAAAAATTAACTCAAGATGGATTAAAGACTTAAATGTAAGGCCTAAAACCATAAAATCCCTAGAAGAAAACCTAGGCAATACCATTCAGGACATAGGCATGCGCAAAGACTTCATGACTAAAACACGAAAAGCAATGGCAACAAAAGTCAAAATTGACAAATGGAATCTAATTGAACTAAAGAGCTTCTGCACAGCTAAAGAAACTATCATCAGAATGAACAGGCAAACTACAGAATGGGAGAAAATTTTTGTAATCTATCCATCTGACAAAGGGCTAATATCCAGAATCTACAAGGAACTTAAACAAATTTAAAAGAAAGAAACAACCCCATCAAAAAGTGGGTGCAGGATATGAACAGACATTTCTCAAATGAAGACATTTATACCACCAACAAACATATGAAAAAATGCTCATCATCACTGGTCATTAGAGAAATGCAAATCAAAACCACAATGAGATACCATCTCATGCCAGTTAGAATGGCGATCATTAAAAAGTCAGGAAACAACAGACGCTGGAGAGGATGTGGAGAAACTGGAATGCTTTTACACTTTTGGTGGGAGTGTAAATTAGTTCAACCATTGTGGAAGACAGTGTGGTGATTCCTCAAGGATCTAGAACCAGAAATATCCTTTGACCCAGCAATCCCATTACTGGGTATATACCAAAATATTGTAAATCATTCTCCTATAAAGACACATGCACATGTATGTGTCTTGCGGCATTGTTCACAATAGCAAAGACTTGAAACCAACCCAAATGCCCATCAATGATAAACTGGATAAAGAAAATGTGGCACATATATACCATGGAATACTATGCAGCCATAAAAAAGAATGAGTTCATGTCCTTTGCAGGGTCATGGATGAAGCTGGAAACCATTATTCTCAGCAAACTAACACAGGAACAGAAAACCAAACACCGGATGTTCTCACTCACAAGTGGGAGTTGAACGGTAAGAACACATGGACACAGGGAGGGGAACATCACACACTGGGGCCTGTCAGGGGCTGGGAGGATAGGGGAGGGATAGCATTAGAAGAAATACCTAATGGAGATGATGGGTTGATGGGTGCAGCAAACCACCATGGCATGTGTATACCTATGTAACAAACCTGCAAGTTCTGCACGTGTCCCAGAACTTAAATTAAAAAAAAAAAAAATGCTTGACTATTGCACTTACTTTTGTGGACAAATTTATAAAATTATTTAAAATCAACTCTACATGCCTAGTTTCAACATTCACGACCAATCCTTGCATTACAGGAACTCCTGTTTTTAAGCTAATTTTTTTCAGTTCCCATTGTTTGGAATCACATTTCCAGTAATTTCTGTAAGAAATATATATGAGACCCCACATATACAATAATGTTTTCTTCTTGCTTACATACATAAATACCTGGCTAAATATAAAATAGGGGCAACTTTGTTTTACCTTTTAAATGCTGCACACAATTTTACTCTTTAGTTACATTAGACTTGCACAGAAGTCAGAGACCAACTTGATGTTGATTCCATTAGAGGAAACCTGAGTAATCTTATTTGTGGCCAGGCATGGTGGCTCACGCCTATAATCCTAGCACTTTGAGAGGCTGAGGCATGTGGATCACAAGGCCAGGAGTTCGAGACCAGCCTGACCAACATGGTGAAACCCCATCTTACTTGAACCCAGGAAGTGGATGTTGCAGTGAGCCGAGATCACACCACGGCACTCCAGCCTGGGTGACAGAGCAGGACTCTGTCTCAAAACACACACACACACACACACATTTGTTTTTCCTGAATGCTTACATGATTATTTCTTCATCTGAGAAATATGAAAATCCTACTAGTGTATTCCCTTCTCATTAAACTCACATACAAAGTGCTGTTTCTTTCTTAGACAAGTAAAATTTTCTATTTTTTCCATTTATCTTTGCTTCTGTCTTCTTTCTCTCTCCTTTCTTGGAACCCACATTGTAACCAAATTGTATAGACTGAATTTGTGTGAAGATACTATTAAGCACTACCTCCCGTGTAATTTTTAATTCGTGAATCATATTTTCAAAAGAACTGCCTACATTTATCTTCTCCACTTCCTTGCCCTCTATTTATTCCTGAGTCTACTCTTGCAGTTAGTTTCCCAACCATCTTATACCTTTACCTTCATCCCTGCTCCACAGAAACTAGTCCTGTGGGTGGCCCCAAAAGTCAATAATGCCAAAGTAAAGGGAATTTTTTTTAGTTCTGACAGAGCTTGGATTCTCAGCATCATTCTCCCTTGGTTTCCGTGATGCCTCCTTGCCCACATATGTGGCACTCTTTCCCAGTCTCTTTTCCTCCTCTGCTCATCTCTTAAATGAGGGCTGGCACAGGATTCCATCCCAGGCTCTTTCTACTCACCCTCCAAAAAGCAATCTTGAAACTGACTACAGGCCCATAGACATTTATTCCAGAAAAACGGAAACTGACCCTTCTGATCTTTAAGCTTGAAGCTTAACGCTTGTTTTATCTGAGATCCTTTCTCAGGCAAAAGACCACCAGGCCTCTCAAAAAGTATCAAACTGAAATTCACCAGATTGTCGCATCTCACACAGACAATGAGAGGCCAGGCCCCTCATTCATCATGATTGCTTCCTGAGTTCCTGTTTTCCCCCACAGTTACATTTCTTCCCTGCTATATAAACCCCTAATTTTAGTGGGTCAGGGAGACAGATTTGAGACTAATCTCTCATCTTCTTGGCTACAGTTCCCAATTAAAGCCTTCTTCCCTGGCAATACTCGTTGTCTCCCTGTTCTGCTTCCTGTGTGGCTAGCAGGAGGACCTCGGCCAAACCCCTGGTGCTTCAGTAACACATTTTTGTGGCTGGGTTGCTGTGGTCCAAGGAGTCTCAGAAGCCCTCCTAAGCAACTGCCCACCAATTTTGGCTGGAAGTGAGTTTTGGTCTCTGTGGCCCTGCTGCTGCCAGCCGCAGCTGAGTTCCTGATTGCTAGGAAGAACAGCCTTTGAAATGTGACATTGGCATCTGGATAAGTGAGTGTCCTTTCTTGGCCCAGACAGCAAGACCTGCTCCTCTCAATTTGGGAAATTTTAAAAGGAGCTTCCATTTGCAGGTTAAACAAGCCCAACTGACTAAGAAAGGGAAGCACCCTGACTCTTTCAATATGATACTCTAGGGAGCATGTTTACAATTTCTGTGTTTGTGTCTGGCCAAGTTAGTGTCTTTTTTGGGTACCAGACAGTAGGATCGGGTCCTCTCAATTTGGAAAATTCCTAAGAAATTTCTGTTTGCAGGTTAATAAAGCCCAATTGAGAGAGAAAAGCACCTCAACTATTTCCATCTGGACACTGTTAGGGCTTGTCTATTGCTACAGCAGTTGGATTGTGTTTTGGTGATTGTGTGGAAATTAGAATTCAACAAACAAATATTATTTTGTACTACGTTTGCCCCAATATTCTTTGGAATCTGGAGTTGGCTGTTGAATGGGAAAGCCAGGTAGAGTCCCATGTATTCTGGCTTTTATGCCACTGCTTTAAGCAGGGTTGGGCCTGGGGAGTAGTTTCCACATGACGTTCTTCTGTAGTGCTGTTTGGCCCCAGGGTTCTTTGGAATCTAGCTTCTAAAAATTGAACTGCCACGGAAACTGGTTTACCCCAAATTGTGATTCACAGCCTTCATTGGATTACCGATTGGAGCAAACAAAGTTTAGCCATGTGGACTTTGTTGTAGATTGGTGAGTTTGTATTGCTATCTCATGGCTAGAGTTCCAAGATAAAAGCTGTTGGATCTTTGTGTGTGTATACATGTTTAGATGTGTTTATCTCGATGTACATTAACTATGTTATACACTATACCTATCAAATTGGCTTATAAATAAGAGTGCTCATAAATTAAGTCCAAAGTGTTTTTCAAGTTCACATGACTGAGGTAAATCTTTAATAAACAAGCTGCCTTTAAAATTATTGGTAAAATAAAAATAGAAATGTCTTCAGAGTTGTCAGCATACATTTTTGTCTCGGTTTTATATTTGTCTCAGCTAGATAATTTGAGGTATCAGAGTTTGGCAGAAGGTTATACAGCTATAAACCCAGTGAATATTTGTGTGAATTCTTTATAAGACTAATTTAATGCTGTTAGTTTAATGAAAACAGCTGAATCTTCTGAGTTATTGATAAAAATGCCCATGTATTAATTTTAAGGTTCTTATTTAGGTGAACACCTGACATTCACAGGTTATAAAATGATTAAGAAGGAAATGATGCAGAAATAATCTAGATAAACTGCTAAAAATAAATAAAATGTAAATGGTCAAATGCTGTAAATGAACTTTTGGCATTATCAGAGATATAATCATTGGACGTTTGAGTCATTTCCAATTAAGAAAAGGTTATGACATGAGGAACATGTTTCTAAAAATTGTGGAATGGCTCTCATCTATAAAATACTAATATCTGCTAGGCAGCTCAAGATTTCTTGCTTCCTAGGTTTTTACTGAAATTTAAGGTTGTTACTAAGGATAAGAATTCTAGTTCATATGTAATTCTATATACAAAATGTGCAAAAGACAATGTGTTTTCATTCAGAAAAAATAATTTTATCTAACTCAGAAGTTATCTAAAGCTTATTAATAATTCAAATTATAGACTTGAAAGGTTACTTATGAAACAAGGTAGAAAAGAACAAGTAGATGAGAGAGATGTGGAGAAAGTTATGAGTACGAAGATGTATTTTTGGTAAGGAAGGTTATAAAGAAAATAATTTTGTATGACAAAGCATCTTATAATGGTAAATTTTTTGTCCCAAAGTAAAATGACTGTTAAAAAAAAAAAAAAAAAAGAAGAAGAAGAAGAAGAAAAAGAACGAAAATCCAGGACAAATCAGAATGTGTAAGCATATCATAGGTGGTGTCTGTAAGTCATGTAGTTTATTTCCTGTCTCTTTGTGTGTCTACCTTTATGCACAGACAGAGAAAATACAAAGTTTAAAAGGCTTAAATAATATTCTCTTAAAACCAGATAGAATATTGGAGAAATTTGACTAATTAACACTGCTCATAATTAAAGCTCTTAGTCTTGATGAAAGTAAAATAAGAAATATTGTAAAGAAACTCATTGGCAGTTTGGCAATTCTTTCTTAATATAGTTAACCATGAAGCCAGATAGAAGCCAGATATAGCAACAACCAAATTTCACCTACATGCTTGCATTGCTTCACACTGTATTTGCTCTTCTGCATAGATATACTATCATTAAAGTATCATACTTACTGGTCACATACCTAAAGTGATTTTTTTTTTTTTTTGACACAGATTCTCGCTCAGTCACCCAGGCTGGAGTGCAGTGGCATGATCTCAGCTCCACCTCCCGGTCATGCAATTCTCATGCCTCAGCCTCCTCCAGAGTAGCTGGGATTACAGGTGTGTGCCATCATGCCTGGCCAATTTTTGTATTTTTAGTAGAGATGGGGTTTTACCATGTTGGCCAGGCTGGTCTCAAACTCCTGGCCTCAAGTGATCCATCCACTTCGGCCTCCCAAAGTACTGAGATTACAGGAATGAGCCACCACACCCAGCCTAAAGTGAATTTCTTAATTGCAAAAAATATATAGTGGTACTGGTGAACTTAAAGACATTAAATTGTGCATCAGGAACAAAGTATTCATCATGTGTTTTTTTGGCTCTGGGTAACACTATAGCCTCCAAGTTAAACTGACTAGAAAATTTTCAGGTTGGTTTCCTGTTTGTTTTTTCTTTTAATTTGCATTTATTTGCTGTTTCTTCTTCTTTAGGTTTTACTTATATATACATATTAATAAAACCATTGATGGTTTTTAGTTTCTAACGTAAGGAAGGCTTTTATTTGGTTCCATGAATAGTCATTTTGTTTCCTATGCATTTCCAGTAACTCATCATTTGCTCTACTTATCCAAAGTTCCTAAGCTACCTTTTTCAAGCTTCCAAAAATTGATGGTGGACACCAGCATTTAAAATTTGTTTGGTTTTGCTTACCTCTAATGAACTAGAGAGCTATAAAAACGTTAAGGTTCCTGGCAAAAAATAATAAAAGGTTTATTCTTCTAAGTTCTGAACCGAAATAGTACATTATTATTGGTTATTTGGAAAAGTAGGTGAGAGAAATGTTTAAATGGTATTTATTTCCAAGGTAATGCAATTCAATCAACAATAGTGGGAGGGGGGAGCCAAGATGGCCAAATAGGAACAGCTCTGGTCTACAGCTCCCAGAGTGAGCGAGGCAGAAGACGGGTGATTTCTGCATTTCCATCTGAGGTACCGGGTTCATCTCACTAGGGAGTGCCAAACAGTGGGTGCAGGTCAGTCAGAGCAGCACACCCTGTGGGAGCCGAAGCAGGGCTTCACTCGGGAAGCGCAAGGGGTCAGGGAGCTCCCTTTCCTACTCAAAGAAAAGGGTGACAGACGGCACCAGGAAAATCGGGTCACTCCCACCCTAATACTGCACTTTTCCAACGGGCTTGGAAAATGGCACACCAGGAGATTGTGTCCCGCACCTGGCTCGGAGGGTCCTATGCCCACGGAGTCTCACTGATTGCTAGCACAGAAGTCTGAGATCAAACTGCAAGGTGGCAGTGAGGCTGGGGGAGGGGTACCTGCCATTGCCCAGGCTTGCTTAGGTAAACAAGCAGCCAGGAAGCTTGAACTAGGTGGAGCCCACCACAGCTCAAGGAGGCCTGCCTGCCCCTGTAGGCTCCACATCTGGGGGCAGGGCATAGACAAACAAAAAGTCAGCAGGAACCTCTGCAAACTTAAATGTCCCTGTCTGACAGCTTTGAAGAGAGTAGTGGTTCTCCCAGCACGCAGCTGGAGATCTGAGAATGGGCAGAGTGCCTACTAAAGTGGGTCCCTGACCCCCAAGCAGCCTAACTGGGAGGCACCCCCCAGTAGGGACAGACTGACACCTCACTTGGCCGGGTATTCCTCTGAGACAAAACTTCCAGAGAAACGATCAGAGAGTTGAATTTGCGGTCTCACGAAAATCCGCTGTTCTGCAGCCACCACTGCTGACACCCAGCCAAACAGGGTCTGGAGTGGACCTCTAGCAAACTCCAACAGACCTGCAGCTGAGGGTCCTGTCTGGTAGAAGGAAAACTAACAAACAGAAAGGACACCCACACCACAAACCCATCAGTACATCACCATCATCAAAGACCAAAAGGAGAAAAAACTATAAAGATGGGGAAAAAACAGAGCAGAAAAACTGGAAACTCTAAAAAGCAGAGCACCTCTCCTCCTCCAAAGGAATGCAGTTCCTCACCAGCAATGGAACAAAGCTGGACGGAGAATGACTTTGACGAGTAGAGAGAAGAAGGCTTCAGACGATCAAACTACTATGAGCTACGGGAGGAAATTCAAACCAATGGCAAAGAAGTTAAAAACTTTGAAAAAAAATAGATGAATGTATAACTAAAATAAGCAATGCAGAAAAGGGCTTAAAGGAGCTGATGGAGCTGAAAGCCAAGTTTTGAGAACTACGTGAAGATTGCAGAAGCCTCAGTAGCCAATACGATCAACTGGAAGAAAGGGTATCAGTGATGGAAGATGAAATGAATGAAATGAAGCGAGAAGGGAAGTTTAGAGAAAAAAGAATAAAAAGAAATGAACAAAGCCTCCAAGAAATATAGGACTATGTGAAAAGACCAAACCTACATCGGATTGGTGTACCTGAAAGTGACGGGGAGAATGGAACCAAATTGGAAAACACTCTGTAAGATATTATCCAGGAGAACTTCCCCAATCTAGCAAGGCAGGCCAACATTCAGATTCAGGAAATACAGAGAATGCCACAAAGATACTCCTCGAGAAGAGCAACTCCAAGACACATAATTGTCAGATTCACCAAAGTTGAAATGAAGGAAAAAATGTTAAGGGCAGGCAGACAGAAAGGTCAGGTTACCCACAAAGGGAAGCCCATCAGACTAACAGCTGATCTCTCAGCAGAAACTCTACAAGCCAGAAGAGAGTGGGGGCTGATATTCAACATTCTTAAGGAAAAGAATTTTCAACCCAGAATTTCATATCCAGCCAAACTAAGCCTCATAAGTGAAGGAGAAATAAAATACTTTACAGACAAGCAAATGCTGAGTGATTTTGTCACCACCAGGCCTTCCTTAAAAGAGCTCCTGAAGGAAGCACTAAACATGCAAAGGAACAACCGGTACCAGCCACTGCAAAAACATGCCAAATTGTAAAGACCATCGAGGCTAGGAAGAAACTGCATCAACTAATGAGCAAAATAGCCAGCTAACATCATAATGACAGGATCAAATTCACACATAACAATATTAACTTTAAATGTAAATGGGCTAAATGCTCCAATTAAAAGACACAGACTGGCAAATTGGATAGATCAAGACCCATCAGTGTGCTGTATTCAGGAAACCCATCTCATGTGCAGAGACACACATAGACTCAAAATAAAGGGATGGAGGAAGATCTATCAAGCAAATGGAAAACAAAAAAAGGCAGGGGTTGCAATCCTAGTCTCTGATAAAATAGACTTTAAACCAACAAAGATCAAAAGAGACAAAGAAGGCCATTACATAATGGTAAAGGGATCAATTCAACAAGAAGAGCTAACTATCCTAAATATATATGCACCCAATACAGGAGCACCCAGATTCATAAAGCAAGTCCTCAGTGACCTACAAAGGGACTTAAACTCCCACACAATAATAATGGGAGATTTTAATACCCCACTGTCAACATTAGACAGATCAACGAGACAGAAAGTTAAAAAGGATACCCAGGATTGAACTCAGCTCTGCACAAAGTGGACCTAATAGACATCTACAGAACGCTCCACCCCAAATCAACAGAATATACATTCATTTCAGCACCACACCACACCTATTCCAAAATTGACCACATAGTTGGAAGTAAAGCTCTCCTCAGCAAATGTAAAAGAACAGAAATTATAACAAACTGTCTCTCAGACCACAGTGCAATCAAACTAGAACTCAGGATTAAGAAACTCACTCAAAACCGCTCAACTACATGGAAACTGAACAACCTGCTCCTGAATGACTACTGGGTACATAACGAAATGACAGCAGAAATAAAGATGTTCTTTGAAACCAATGAGAACAAAGACACAACATACCAGAATCTCTGAGACACATTCAAAGCAGTGTGTAGAGGGAAATTTATAGCACTAAATGCCCACAAGAGAAAGCAGGAAAGATCCAAAATTGACACCGTAACGTCACAATTAAAAGAACTAGAAAAGCAAGAGCAAACACATTCAAAAGCTAGCAGAAGGCAAGAAATAACTAAAATCAGAGCAGAACTGAAGGAAATAGAGACACAAAAAGCCCTTCAAAAAATTAATGAATCCAGGAGCTGGTTTTTTGAAAAGATCAACAAAATGGATAGACCACTAGCAAGATTAATAAAGAAGAAAAGAGAGAAGAATCAAATAGACGCAATAAAAAGTGATAAAGGGGATATCACCACCGATCCCACAGAAATACAATCTACCCTCAGAGAATATGACAAACACCTCTACACAAATAAACTAGAAAATCTAGAAGAAATGGATAAATTCCTCGACATATACACCCTCCCAAGACTAAACCAGGAAGAAGTTGAATCTCTGAATAGACCAATAACAGGCTCTGAAATTGTGGCAACAATCCATAGCTTACCAACAAAAAAGAGTCTAGGACCTGATGGATTCACAGCCAAATTCTACCAGAGGTACAAGGAGGAACTGGTACCATTCCTTCTGAAACTATTCCAATCGATAGAAAAAGAGGGAATCCTCCCTAACATATTTTATGAGGCCAGCATCATCCTGATACCAAAGCCTGGCAGAGACAAAACCAAAAAAGAGAATTGCAGACCAATATCCTTGATGAACATGGATGCAAAAATCCTCAATGAAACACTGGCAAACCGAATCCAGCAGCACATCAAAAAGCTTATCCACCACGATCAAGTGGGCTTCATCCCTGGGATGCAAGGCTAGTTCAACATATGCAAATCAATAAATGTAATCCAGCATATAAACAGAACCAAAGACAAAAGCCACATGATTATCTCAATAGATGCAGAAAAGGCCTTTGACAAAATTCAACAACCCTTCATGCTAAAAACTCTCAATAAATTAGGTATTGATGGGATGTATCTCAAAATAATAAGAGCTATCTATGACAAACCCACAGCCAATATCATACTGAATGGACAAAAACTGGAAGCATTCCCTTTGAAAACTGGCACAAGACAGGGATGCCCTCTCTCACCACTCCTATTCAACATAGTGCTGGAAGTCCTGGCCAGGGCAATCAGGCAGGAGAAGGAAATAAAGGGTATTCAATTAGGAAAAGAGGAAGTCAAATTGTCCCTGTTTGCAGATGACATGATTGTATATCTAGAAAACCCCATCATCTCAGTCCAAAATCTCCTTAAGCTGATAAGCAACTTCAGCAAAGTCTCAGGATATAAAATCAATGTACAAAAATCACAAGCATTCTTGTACTCCAATAACAGACAAACAGAGAGCCAAATCATGAGTGAACTCCCATTCACAATTGCTTCAAAGAGAATAAAATACCTAGGAATCCAGCTTACAAGGGATGCGAAGGACCTCTTCAAGGAGAACTACAAACCACTGCTCAATGAAATCAAAGAGGATACAAACAAATGGAAGAACATTCCATGCTCATGGGTTGGAAGAATCAATATCATGAAAATGGCCATACTGCCCAAGGTAATTTATAGATTCAATGCCATCCCCATCAAGCTACCAATGACTTTCTTCACAGCATTGGAAAAAACTACTTTAAAGTTCATATGGATCCAAAAAAGAGCCTGCATCGCCAAGTCAATCCTAAGCCAAAAGAACAAAGCTGGAGGCATCACGCTACCTGACTTCAAACTATACTACAAGGCTACAGTAACCAAAACAGCATGGTACTGGTACCACAACAGAGACATAGATCAATGGAACAGAACAGAGCCCTCAGAAATAATGCCGCATATCTACAACTATCTGATCTTTGACAAACCTGACAAAAACAAGCAATGGGGAAAGGATTCCCTATTTAATAAATGGTGCTGGGAAAACTGGCTAGCCATATGTAGAAAGCTGAAACTGGATCCCTTCCTTACACCTTATACAAAAATTAATTCAAGATGGATTAAAGACTTACATGTTAGACCTAAAACCATAAAAACCCTAGAAGAAAGCCTAGGCAATACAATTCAGGACATAGGCATGGGCAAGGACTTCATGTCTAAAACACCAAAAGCAATGGCAACAAAAGCCAAAATTGACAAATGGGATCTAATTAAACTAAAGAGCTTCTGCACAGCAAAAGAAACTACCGTCAGAGTGAACAGGCAACCCACAGAATGGGAGAAAATTTTCGCAACCTACTCCAGTCCCCCACCCCCACTGGATTATCTAAACCAACAGCTGAAGATTCTAGCTGAAGACACAAATGTGGGAGTAAATGGATGGTATTTAAAGGTATAAGACGATGAGGTCACCAAGA
>NW_026652294.1:51263486-51269013 GCF_009828535.3 Hylobates moloch | reverse complement strand
TGTATTTTTAGTAGAGACGGGGTTTCACCGTGGTCTCGATCTTCTGACCTCGTGATCCGCCTGCCTCGGCCTCCCAAAGTGCTGGGATTACAAGCGTGAGCCACCGCGCCCGGCCAGAAGAATAACTTTCTTTAGAACTTTTCTGATTTTTTGTTGGTATAAACATCAGAAAGCGAAACTTCAGTCAATAATATGATTGAAAAAATATTTTGAGTGACAAAAGTAACTGGAAGTTTTTCTGCAAATAGCCAGATATGGTGGTGCGCACTTGTAGTCCAAGCTACATGGGAGGCTGAGGCGGCACGATCTCTTGAACTCAGGAGTTGGAGGCTGCAGTGAGCTATGATGGCATCACTACACTGCAGTCTGAGGGGACAGAGTGAGACCCTACCTTTAAAAAATTAAGTAAATATGGCTGGGCGCAGTGACAGGTGCCTGTAATCCCAGCAACTCAGGAGGCTGAGGCAGGAGAATTGCTTGAACCTGGGCGGCAGAGGTTGCAGTGAGCCAAGATCGTGCCAGTGTACTCCAGCCTGGGTGACAGAGTGAGACTCCATCTCAAAATAAATACATACATACATACATACATACATACATACATACATACTCCAGCCTGGGCGACAGAGTGAGACTCCATCTCAAAATAAATACATACATACATACATACATACATACATACATACATACATACAAACTTAATGAAATTGTGATTTAGGCCAGGTGTGGTGGCTCAACGCCTGTAATCCCAGCCCTTTGGGAGGCCGAGGCAGGTGGATCACCTGAGGTCAGGAGTTTGAGACCATTGTGGCCAACATGGTGAAACTCCATCTCTACTAAAAATACAAAAAATTGGCCGGTCGTGGTAGTGCATGCCTGTAATACAAAAACTAGCTGGTCGTGGTAGTGCATGCCTATAATCCCAGCTACTCTGGAGTGCTGAGGCAGGAGCATTGGTTGAACCTGGGAGGCGGAGTTGCAGAGTCAAGATCACGGCACTGCACTCCAGCTAGGGTAACAGCACGAGACTCCATCTCAGAAAAAGAAAAAAATCGTGAAGAGGGTAATTTTTGCCAGATGCAGTGGCTCAGGCCTGTAATCCCAGCACTTTGGGAGGCTGAGGTGGGAGGATCACTTGAGCCCAGGAGTTCAAGACCAGCCTGGGCAACATAGTGAAACCCTGTCTCTTAGAAAAACAAAATTATTGTGTATAAAAAAGATAAAGTAACTTTAAAAATATTTTTAATTTAGCTAAATACAGCTTTTTTTCTTCAGAACTGACCAGCATACCTTTTTAGACCTGACAACAGAGCTTTTTTGACACAGAGTTCTAAGCCTGTGTCTGGGCCGTTGTTTGCATTACCTTTTATTTTTTCTTTTATTATTTTTTGCCTACCAACTACCTCTAAAGATTTCATTACTTTTTAAGCCTTTTTTTTTTTTAATCTTTTAAAAAATTAAATAGAGACAGGGTCTCTCTATGTTGCCCAGGCTAATTTCGAACTCCTGGGCTCAAGCAGTTCTACCTTGGCTTCCCAAAGGCATGAGCCACCATGCCCCACCAAGATTTCATTATTTTTTGTTCTTCTACTTTCTCTTGAGCTGATTTCCCCCACTCTACCAAGGGAAAGAAAATTCAAATAAGTCGTTGGCCAGTTAAGATGAACAATAGCTTTAGGTCATTTGGTCAAAGGAATGGGTCCTTTATGTTACTTAATTTGATGCTTATTTTTCCTATGGGAACAGGTTATATATGGTTGAGAGGCCTAAATTCAGGGTCTTTTATTTGTTGTTACTTAGTATTTCTAGTGCTTGAGAGCCTTATCTATTTGACCCAGATTTTGGAATCTAACTTACGCTTTTGGTGTTTGAATCCTTAACAATTGTATGTACTTTCCAGGCAACAGCTGAACAGATGCGTCTTGCTCAAGTGATCTTTGATAAGAATGATTCAGATTTTGAAGCTAAAGTTAAGCAGGTATGTTTCTGGCAAAGGATATCATCGTTTTTATAATCTATTTTGATTGTGCTTAAAAAGATAATTTCAGTAAAGATTTTTATTTTAAAGTATTACTTCTAGCTTCTAGTCTCACCTGAAATCTGTGTATTGGATTTTGGACTTGTGATTAAAAATACCTTTATTGGTGGGCAAGTGAAGGAATTGAATACGTTCACCTACCTTACATGTGTTTACATGTGAACATTGAACCAGACATTTCTGTAAGCACACTGAGATTTTCTGATACCTGTGCATAGAAAGTATATCTAACATTTGGCACAGTCTCTGGGAATTTTGTTTAATGTTAGAGATGAACTGAATTACCTTTAAAAAAATTTTTTTCATAGAGACATGGTCTCACTCTGTTACCCAGGCTGGAGTGCAGTGGTGCTGTCATAGTTCACGGCAGCCTCAAACTCCTAGGCTCACGCTATCCTGCTGCCTCAGTCTCCTGAGTAGCTATGGCGACAGATGTTCATAACCATGCCCAGCTAATTTTAAAAATATCTGTAGAGACAGTGTCCTGCAATGTTGCCTAGGCTAGTCTTGAACTCCTGGGCTCAAGCAATCTGCCTTGGCCTCCCAGAGTGCTGGGATTACAGGATTACTGGCCTGAATTGCCATTTCGAACATGGTTGTGTTTTCGTTGGAAAAGTATAAAATTAAATTTTAGGGCAATGTCTTCATTTCGAACTTTAATAAGAGATATTTTTGATAACTTAATCTTAATTTCCAATTCTTCTTTGCTGACCCTTTCTCATCAAGATTCTAGAAACCAAACTGTAACCCCTACCTCAGTGCCAGATATTCCAACTCTTGGTAGATGTTGTCTAATAATTGTTCTTTGGAGTAAAGGTCTCACAATGAAATCTTGTTTTGTCTCACAAGAAATCATAGATTTCTCTCTCTGGAATGAGATCTTCATACAGTTTGAGATATACTTCTATATATTACATTGCCTTTTATCTGAATAGTGTAGATAGAACACTGGCCCAGGAGTTCAGAGGTTTAAGTTCTAATTTTAGTTCTGTCTGTCAGTAATCTGATCACTGGGGAAATTTTGATGCTGACTGTGTGTCTTAAAAATTGTATGTTGCAGGCATTCACTTAGTACAGATCATTGATAAAAATGAGACATTTATTAGTAGCTATCCAAAGACTGAAGCATCAGAAAGCTATAGAGTATGCAGAACTTTTGCTGTTTGATAAAATGAAAAGATGAAAGCAGGGAGGCCAAATAGTATAGTGCTGAGAGCTGTGATTGTGAGATCAGCAGGCCTGGGTTCTAGATGGGCTTTGCTATTAATTACGTTTGTGACCATAGACAAATCACTTGATATGTTGGGATCAAGCTGTTTTGAACTTCAACTAGTACATAGTAAAATAGTTAAATGTAGTTAAAATGCAATAGATATTAAATCATAGGTTTATTCACTGATACTTGAGAAACCTGCATTTTGCCTAGTCTATGATCGTTCTAGTGATGAAAATGCTAAGTAACAAGTATCCCTTGCTAATGAGAATAAACTGAAGAGTTTCTTTCATCATTACTTCAAGCACAGCACCATGTTGAAGATCCTTGAGAAAATATGTCTAGGAGTGTGTTTTGTGATAGTAGCAGAATTCCACTTGTAAGACTTTAGGGTGTTATATAACTTAGTATGTATATGGAATGCTATTTTTTCTTCTTTTTTTTGGCGGGGGAGACAGGGTCTCGCTCTGTCTCCTGTGCTAGAGTGCAGTGGCACAATCATGGCTTATTGCAACCTTCACCTCCAGGGCTGAAGCAATCCTACCACCACGCTTGGTTAATTTTTTGTAAAGGTGAGGTCTCACTATATTGTCCAGTCTCGAACTCCTGGGCTCAAGCGATCCTCTCGTCTCTACCTCCCAAAGTGTTGATTATAGTCGTGAGCCACTGCGGCTGGCCTTTGAAGTGTTCTAATCCAAATGGTGAAAGCCAGCATATGGAATATTGTCCCTGACAAAAAATTTGTATTAGATTTTCCATGAATGATGACTGTGTACTCATATAGTTCCACCTCATATTTAAGTTTAGGAATCCTGTGTGCTTGAATTAAATTTGATTCTTCAGATACCTGATCTTGGGTATTCTGAGAGTGTTGGTACGTATGTATGTGCTGCTGATTAATGATCTGCTTCTTGGTCAACTTGGAGGAAGATTGATTTGTAGTTAGATTCTACCAGTGTTAGTGAAAAGACATGCATGGAATGGCCACAAAAAAATGAGTAAACATGTCCTCATTGTAAACTCAGAGTCTAGAAGAGGCCATCTTCATGTAGAAGGATTATGTAATTCTGTATTTGTATAGAAGAATCTTAATATCAAGTGCCAGTTTTTGGTTGCCTCTAACTATTTTCTGATATGTTCACTAGCTTATGGAAGTGACAGGGAAAAATCAGGATGAATGCATAGTGGCCCTACATGATTGTAACGGAGATGTGAACAAAGCTATCAATATATTGCTGGAAGGGAATTCAGACACAGTAAGTATTATTAATTGATTTGCATTGTTTACGTTTGTCTCCAATTCCGTAGCACATTTTCAACTTCACCTTGGTCGGGGTGGGGAGGGAATGGATTATGGTGCCATTCCACATTTGTTTTAAGTTCCAGAAAGAACGATTACCTGAAAAGACTGTTTTTGTTACGTATGGTTTCTTCATGAAGTCGTAGAATCTGATGACTTGAAAGAGAACTTGGTGATCTACTCCAGCCTTACAGTTTCCAAAAATCTCTGTGCCTGTGTATATTTTCACCACCCCCACCTGAAAAGCATCTCTTGGCTCTGTTGCTTATGTTTCTTCATCTCAGTCCTCACCTCTGATTACTTCTTACATCTCTATTATAACAGAAAACCAGGATTTGCTGGTATATGTATTTGCTTATGTGGAATATTAAGTTTACTTTTTTTTTTTTTTTTAAATATTGGGTTAAGTTAGGTGAGCTTGCAGGCTCATGAGCTCAGGCCTTGGATTTTAAGAAGGATACAGCTAAAGCTACACCAGGCACTTGTCAGCCCTAAAATTTTGCTGTGTGTATATATTTATATTTATATATATATAGTTTTTATACATATGTATATATATTTATAAATATGTATTTAATATTTAATACTTTTTAAATTTTAATAATTTTAATTTTAAATAATTAAATTATTTAATATATAAATATATTTATTCATAATATGTATTTACTATACAAGTATATTTATATTTATTTAATATATAAGTATATTTATAATATTTAATAATATATATTTATAATATTTGTTTAATAATATATAAATATATATTTAATATATATATATTTATTTTTTTGAGACGGAGCCTCACTCTGCCACCCAGGCTGGAGTGCAGTAGCGCGATCTTGACTCACTGCAACCTCCGTCTCCTGGGTTCAAGTGATTCTTTTGCCTCAGCCTCCCAAGTAGCTAGTACTACAGGCATGTGCCACCATGCCCAGCTAATTTTTGTATTTTTAGTAGAGACGGGGTTTTTTTTTTTTTT
>NW_026652294.1:51251771-51263476 GCF_009828535.3 Hylobates moloch | reverse complement strand
ACTGAACTCACAATATCCAGCATCCAATCAAAAATTTCAACACATGGCCAGGCGCGGTAGTCACGCCTATAATCCCAGCACTTCGGGAGGCCAGGCGGGTGGATCACCTGAGGTCAGGAGTGGGAGACCAGCCAGACCAACATGGAGAAACCCCATCTCTACTAAGAATACAAAAATTAGCCGGGCGTGGTGGTGCCTGCCTGTAATCCCAGCTACTTGGGAGGCTGAGGTAGGAGAATCACTTGAACCCAGGAGGCGGGGGTTGCAGTGAGCCGAGATTGCACCATTGCACTCCAGCCTAGGCAACAAGAGCAAAACTCAGTCTCAAAAAAGTAAAATAAAATAAAAAAATTTCAACATATGTCAAGAAGCAGGAAAATGTAACCAATAACAATAAGAAAAACCAGATGATATAACTAGTAGACAAGAACAGTAAGACAGGTGTTACAACTATACTCAAGTATTTAAATGAAAACATGTCACAGTAAGAAGAAAATGTAAGGTATAAAAAGAAAATAGAGGCCAAGCACGGTGGCTCACACCTGTAATCCCAGCACTTTGGGAGGCTGAGGTGGATGGATCACGAGGTCAGGAGATCGAGACCATCCTGGCTAACATGGTGAAACCCCTTCTCTACTAAAAATACAAAAAAAAACTTAGCCAGGCATGGTGGCAGGCACCTGTAGTCCCAGCTACTCAGAAGGCTGAGGCAGGAGAATGGGGTGAACCCAGGAGGCGGAGCTTGCAGTGAGCTGAGGTCACGCCACTGCGCTCCCCACCTGGGTGACAGAGTAAGATTCCATCTCAAAAAAAAAAAAAAAAAAAGAAAATAGAATTTCTAGACATGAAAAGTGTAATATGTAAAATAAAAATTTCAGACCGGGTGCAGTGGCTCACACCTGTAATCCCAGCATTTTGGGAGGCCAAGGAGGGTGGATCACCTGAGGTCAGGAGTTTGAGACCAGCCTGGCCAATACAGTGAAACCCCATCTCCACTAAAAATACAAAAATTAGCCAAGCATGGTTGCAGGCACCTGTAATCCCAGCTACTCGGGAGGCTGACGCAGGAGAATCGCTTTTATCCAGGAGGCGGAGGTTGTAGGGAGCCGAGATAGCTGAAATGATAAGGACAAATCCCTTGAGACACAATATACCAAAACTGACTCTGGAAAAAATAAAAAAGTTTAACATCCTCACATCTATTTTTAAAACTAAATATATAATTTAAAAATATGTAAATAAAAAAAGTAATAGGCCAGGCACAGTGGCTGACGCCTGAAATCCCAATACTTCAGGAGGCTGAGGCAGGTAGATAACTTGAGGTTAGGAGTTCAAGACAAGCCTGGCCAAGGTGGTGAAACCCCATCTCAATTAAAAATACAAAAATTAGCCAGGCGTGGTAACACATGCCTGTAATCCCAGCTATTCAGGAGGCTGAGGCAGAAGAATCCCTTGAACCCAGGAGGCAGAGGTTGCAGTGAGCCGAGATCGAGCCACTGCACTCCAGCCTAGGCAACAGAGTGAGACTCCATCTCAAAAACAAAAAAAGTAGGCCAGGCACAGTGGCTCATGCCTGTAATCCCAGCACTTTGGGAGGCCGAGGTGGGCAGATCACAAGGTCAAGAGACGGAGACCATCCTGACCAACATGGTGCAACCCCGTCTCTACTAAAAATACAAAAATTAGCTTGGTGTGGTGGCACACGCCTGTAGCCCCAGATACTTGGCAGGCTGAGGCAGGAGAATCGCCTGAACCTGGGAAGTAGAGGTTGCAGTGAGCTGAGATCACGCCACTGCACTCCAGCCTGGCGACAGGGCAAGACTGTGTCTCAAAAAAAAAAAAAAAGAAAAAAAGAAAAAGTAATAAAGTATATAATTAAAACTTAAAAAGAAAAAGAAAACTCTAGGCCCAGATGGTTTTACTGGTGAATACCATCAAACATTTAAGGAAGAAATAATAGCAATCTTATATAAACTGTTTCAAAGAATAAAAAAAAAAAACTGCCAAACTCACTCCATGAGGCCAGTACTATCTTGACATAAAAACCAAAGATTTTACACATCCACATACAAAAAAAACTATAGACCAATATTCCTCACAAACATTAAGTGCTAAAATCCTTAACAAAATACTATCAAGTCCAGCTATATATAAAAAGAATAACATATCAAGTAGAACTTATCCAATGAATAAAAAATCGGTTTAACATTTCAAAAATCAATCAACATAAATCACCATATTAATAAAAGAAAGGAAGAAAACAAAAGGATCAACTCAATAGAGACAAAAAAGAACACCTGACAACATTCAAAAATAATTTTTTTTTTTAAGAGACAGAGTCTCAGGCCGGGCACGATGGCTCACGCCTGTAATCCCAGCACTTTGGGAGACCAAGGCAGGCGGATCGCAGGGTCAGGAGTTCAAGACCAGCCTGGCCAAGATGATGAAACCCCATCTCTACTAAAAACACAAAAAAATTAGCCAGGCATGGCGGTGGACGCCCGTAATCCCAGCTACTCGGGAGGCTGAGGCAGAGAATCGCTTGAACCCGGGAGGCGGAGGTTGCAGTGAGCTGAGATCGCGCCACTGCTCTCCAGACTGGGTGACAGAGCAAGACTCTGTCTCAAAAAAAAAAAAAAAAGAGAGTCTCCCTCTTTTAGCCAGCCTGTAGTGCCTGTAGGGCAGTGGTGTGACATAGCTCACCGTAACCTGGAACTCCAGGGCTCAAGTCATCCTCCCGCCTCAGCCTCCCAAGTAGCTAGGACTCCAGGTATGTGTCACCACGTCAGACCCATTTTTTAAAAATTTGTATAGAGACAGGGCCTCACTATGTTGCCCAGGCTGGTCTCGAACTCCTGGCCTCAGGCAGTCCTCCTGCTTCAGCCTCCCAAAGTGCTGGGATTACAGGCATGAGCCACTGTGCCTGGCCTCAAAACACAAATGATTTAAAAAAAAAAACAAAACTCAGCAAACTAAAAATGAAAGTTGAATTTCTTCAACTTGACAAAGGCACCTATTACAAAATACCAATAGCTAACACGTAACTGTAGAAGACTAAAAATATTTCCCCCGAAATTGGGAACAAAGCAAGGACATCCACTTCCACTGTTCCTTTTAACATTGCACTCAAAGTCCTAGACAGTGCAATAAAGCAAGAAAAATTAAAAGCATATTAATGGAAGGTAAGAAGTAAAGCTGTTTTTATTTGCAGATGATACCATCGTCTATAAAGAAATCACAAGGAATGTACAAAAAAGCTACGAGAGGCTGGGCGCGGTGGCTCACACCTGTAATCCCAGCACTTTGGGAGGCTAGGGCAGGCAGATCACCTGAGGTCAGGAGTTCAAGACCAGCCTGGCCAACATGGTGAAACCCCCTCTCTACTAAAAATACAAAAAAATTAGCCGGTCGTGGTGGCGGGCATCTGTAATCTCAGCTACTAAGGAGTCTGAGACAGGAGAATCGCTTGAACCCAGGAGGCGGAGGTTGCAGTGAGCCAAGATCATGCCACTGCACTCCAGCCTGGGTGACACAGCGTGAATCTGTCTGAAAAAAAAACCTACTAGAATTATAAGTTAACAAGGTTGCAGATACAAGGCCAATATACAAAATTCAATTTTATTTCTACATAGTAGCATTGAATAATTAAAAAATAAAATCCATAAATATAACAGCATCCTAAAAACAAAAAATATTTAGGCTTGGCCCTGTGGTTCATGCCTGTATTTCCAGCACTTTGGGAGGCAGAGGTAGGAGGGCTACTCAAGTCCAGAAGTTCAAGACTAGCCTGTGCAACACAGCAAGACCCCCTCTCTACAAAAATTCAAAAAATAATTAGCTGGGCATGGTAGCATGCACCTGAGTCTTAGCTACTCAGGAGGCTGAGGCTGGAGGATCGCTTGAGCCCAGGACTTGGAGATTACAGTGAGCTATGTATGATTGCACCAGCTGCACTCCAGTTTGGGAGACAAAGATAAAGAAACACGCTGTCTCTAAAAACACACACACACACACACACACACGCACACACAAATAAATAACACTACACACACTCACCAGAATGGCTAAAAACATTTAGACAATTTAGACAGTTTCTTACAAAGCTAAACATACTTACTACATGACCCTACCATTCCACTTACAGGTTATTTCCCAGAAAATGAATATGTCCTCGCAAACACTTATACACACACGAATACTCACAGTAGCCCAGAATGAGAAGGAATCCTGGGGGGAACAGACTCTAAGGTGACCCCATGATCCCCACCTCCTGGTATCCACGCCCCTGTGCTGTTCTTTCTCCTCAAACGTGGGCAGAATCTGTTACTTGCTTCTGGCCAACAGAATATGGCAAAGGTGACAGCATGTACGTGATTGCATTAATTTGGGTAAGATACATGGTGGTAATGTCCATTTTACTAAGAGACTCTCTCCTTTGCTGGCTTTGAGGAGGCAAGTGGGAAGACTCATTTGGCAAGAAACTGAGGGCGGCCATTGGCTGACAGTAACAAACTAAAGTCTCCAGTCTCATGGTCCATAAGGAACTGAATGCCACCAACAACCACACAAGCCAGGAAGCAGACCCCTCCCCAGTCAAGTCTTGTGTGCGACCACAGTCCTGACAGATTTCTCAATAGTAGCCTGGTGAGACTCAGCCCAGCAGTTTCCTGACTCCTGACCCACAGAAACCATGAGATAATCAATGTGTGCTGTGCTAAGCAGCTAAATTTGTGGTAATCCTGTTATGCAGGAATCAAAAACTATACTACAAATGTCATCAACTGGTGAACAGATCAACAAATTGAGGTATAGCCATCCATACGATGGAATACTACTCAGTGGTAAAAAAGTAATTCATGGTCAGGCGCAGTGGCTCATGCCTGGAATCCCAACACATTGGGAGGCCAAGGCAGATGGATCACCTGAGGTCAGGAGTTGGAGACCAGCCTGACCAACACAGTGAAACCCCATCTCTACTAAATAAAAAAAAATTGGTTGGGCAAACTGGCTCACATTGTAATCCCAGCACTTTGGGAGGCCAAGGCATGTGGATCAGGAGGTCAGGAGATCGAGACCATCCTGGCCAACATAGTGAAAACCCATCTCTACTAAAATACAAAAAGTTAGCTGGGCATCGTGGTGCACACCTGTAGTCCCAGCTACTCTGGAGGCTGAGGCAGGAGAATGGCGTGAACCTGGGAGGTGGAGACTTCAGTGAGCCGAGATCGCACCACTGCACTCCAGCCTGGAGACACAGCAAGACTCCGTCTCAAAAAAAAAAAAAAAAAAAAAAAGGAAAACTTGGCCAGGTTCACACCTGTAATCCTAGCACTTTGGGAGGCCAAGGCAGGAGGATCACTTGAGCCCCGGAGGTCAAGACTGCAGTGAGCCATGACTGTGCCACTGCACTCCAGCCAGGGTGACAGAGTAAGACCCTGCCTCAAAAATTTAAAAAAATACTAGCAAAGTTGCAAAGAAAGCAACTAGTTTAGCAAGTTACCTTTACGATGGAGAAATGTGACAGACACCACCTTAACCAAGCAATCAAACTTCATCTTCAACAATGGGACACATTCCTCCAGATATGATACACAGACACAATGTCACTTACATAATATTCTCATAAAAGAATGTTTAACCTGGATCTAAATGTAAGGGAACAAATCAGACAAATCCAGATGGTAGAACATTTCACAAAACAAGTAGTCCAGACTCTCCAAACATGTCAATACCATAAAAAATAAAAAACATAGATGAACTCACCAGAAATGCACATATTATGTTCACAAAAAGACACGTACAGGTATTTTCACAGCAGTACTATTTGTAATGACCCCAAAAGTGAAACAATCTAATGTCCATTAAAAGTAGAATGGCTCAGGCCAGGCACGATGGCTCACGCCTACAATCCCAGCACTTTGGGAGGCCAAGGCAGGCAGATCATGAGGTCAAGAGATCGAGACCATCCTGGCCAACATGGTAAAACCTCAACTCTACTAAAAATACAAAAATTAGGTGAGTGTGGTGGCACGCACCTGTAGTCCCAGCTACTTGGGAGGCTGAGGCAGGAGAATCACCTGAACCCGGGAGGTGTAGGTTGCAATGAGCCAAGATCCCACCACTGCACTCCACCCTGGTGACAGAGCAAGACTCTATCTCAAAAAAAAAAAAAAAAAAAAAGTAAGATGGGCCACCCACAGTGGCTCACGCCTATAATTCCACCACTTTGGGAGGCCAAGGCGGGTGGATCACTTGAGGTCAGGAGTTCGAGACCAGCCTGGCCAACGGGGTGAAACTCCATCTCTACTAAAAACACAAAAATTAGCCAGGCATGGTGGCAGGTGCCTATAATCCCAGCTACTCGGGAGGCTGAGGCAGAAGAATCACTTGAACCCGGGAAGCAGAGGTTGCAGTGAGCCAAGATCGTGCCACTGCACTCCAGCCTGGTCAACAGAGCCAGACATTGTCTCAAAAAAAAAAAAAAAAGAGTAGAATGGTTAATAATAAACGGCCAAACACATTCATACAATAACTATATAAAGCAGTGATAATAAACTGTCGCTGTTCTCATCATGAATTAATCTCAAAAATATGCGTTAAAGTAAAAGAAGCCTGGGAGACTAAGGCGGGAGGCTCACTTGAGGTCAGGAGTTCAAGAGCAGCCTGGGCGACACAGCGAGACCCGACCTCTACAAAAAATAATTAGCTGGGCATCGTAGCACATGACTGTAGTCCCAGCTACTTGGGAGGCTGAGGCTGGAGGATCACTTGAACCCAGGAGGTCAAGGCTACAGTGAGCTGTGATAACACCTCTCCACTCCAGACTGGGTGACAGAGTAAGACCCTGTCTCAAAAAAAACAAAAAAACAAATAAAAAAAGTTTAAGGCTGGGCGCGGTGGCTCCCAGCACTGTGGGAGGCCGAGGTGGGTGGATCACTTGAGGTCAGGGGTTCGAGACCATCCCGGCCAACATGGCAAAACCCTGTCTCTACCAAAAATACAAAAAAATTAGCCAGGCCTGGTGGCAGGCACCTGTAATTACAGCTACTTGGGAAGCTGAGACAGGAGAATCGCTCGAACCCAGGAGGCAGAGGTTGTAGTGAGCCAAGATTGCACCACTGCACTCCAGCCTGGGCAACAGAGCAAACAAAAAAAACAAAAAACAAAAACAACAACAAAAAAAAGAATGAAAAAAAGAAACTAAAGAGACAAATCAATGCAATCTCTGTGTCTTCACTAGATTCTGATTTTTTTTAAGTGTGAAAATTTGAGTGCAGATTCTGTTTTAAATAATATTATTGATCAACACTTAAATTTCTTGTGTGATAATGATATTGTGGTTATGCAGGGGAATAACCTTACTCTTATGAGAGACAAGGCAAAATACTCTAGGATGAAATATCTTTGATGTCTGTAACTTACTACAAATCCTTCCAAAAAAAAAATATATATATATATAGAGAGAGAGAGAGAGAGAGACTGACATAAAGCAAATTCAGCAAAGTGTGAACAGTGCATCTTGGGAAGTTTTTATGGGAATTTTACAGAAGTTCTCAGTATTATCCTTTCAACTTTTCTATACGTGAGAAATTTTTCAAAATAAAAAGTTGAGGCTGGGTGCAAGGCTCACACCTGTAATCCCAACACTGTGGGAGGCCGAGGCAGGTGGATCACCTGAGTTCAAGAGTTCAAGACTAGCCTAGCCAACATGGCGAAACCCCGTCTCTACTAAAAGTACAAAAAAATTAGGTGGGTATGGTGGTGGGCACCTGTAGTCCCAGCTACTTGGGAGGCTGAGACAGGAGAATCGCTTGAACCCAGGAGGCAGAGGTTGCAGTGAGCCGAGATCGTGCCACTGCACTCCAGATCAGGAGACAGGGCAAGACTCCATCTCAAAAAAAAAAAAAAAAAAAAAAAGTTGAGAGGGTAAATACCTTGTCTGACCCACTGTTATTCAAGAGTTCAACAGACTCTCAAAACTACATGTAAAGACTGGGAGAAGAAAACTAACTCTGAGCACTTAGCACTTACTATGCAGCAGGTGCTCTTCACATCTGTGATTTCAGTCAACACTAAATGGGTAATTATTTTTTGTTTTATTTATTTATTTTTTAAGCGATAGGGTTGCACTCTGTTGCCCAGGCTGGGGTACAGTGGTTTATTCACATACGTGATCATTGTGCACTACAGACTCCAACTCCTGGGCTCAAGCAATCCTCCAGCCTCAGCCTCCTGAGTAGCCGGAACTACAGACATGCACCACCACACCCACCTTTAGGGTAACTATTATTGCTCTCGTTTTACAGAGGAGAAAACATACTCAGAAAGGTGGTGTGATAAGTCCAATAGTTGTGAGTGATGAAGTTCCACCAAAACCTGCCAGGATGCGAGGCCATGCTCTTCCACTCTTTCACTCTGCTCTTCTCCCTGCCTGCTTCTGTAGCCTCTCAATGCAAAATTTACTGTACCCAGTGAACCTCCACAGATAGGAAATCTACTTTCTGCAATAATACTCAATACTCAGTAACTGTGAAGTAATCAGATTGAACCATGCCTCTGTTGTTCAGCGAACGAAGAAAAGCTAGTAGGAAAGTTGGGAAATAGAGATAACGTTTCTCATTCCTATGGGCTCCAATATGTACACACTAGAAAGGACTTCCATGAGAGATCCGCCATGCTGGCTGGGCGTGGTGGCTCATGCTTATAATCTCAGCACTTTCTCTCTCTCTCTGTCTCTCTGTCTCTCTCTTCCCCACTCCCCCCCAAACAGGGTCTTGCTCTCTCACCCAGGCTGGAAGGCAATGGCACAATCACCACTCACTGCAGCCTCAACCTCCCAGGCCCAGGTGATGCTCTCACCTCAGCCTCCTAAGTAGCTGGGACCACTGGCAAGCGCTACCATGCCTGGCTAATTTTTTAATTTTCAGTAAGAAGGAGGTCTCCCTATATTGGAAAGGCTGGTCTCAAACTCCTGGCCTCAAGCGATCCTCCTGCCTCAGCCTCCCAAAGTGCTAAGATTACAGGTATGAGCCACCTCGCCCAGCCAGGAACTCACCACTACAAAAATTGTTTTAAAAATACATTAGCCAGGCCAGATGTGGTGGCTCACACCTGTAATCCCAGCACTTTGGGAGGCTGAGGTGGGCAGATCACGAGGTCAGGAGATCAAGACCATCCTGGCTAACACAGTGAAACACCGTCTCTACTAAAAATAAAATTTAAAAAAAGTAGCCGGGCATGGTGGCGGACACCAGCTACTCCAGAGGCCGAGGCAGGAGAATGGAGTGAACCCAGGAGGCAGAGCTTGCAGTGAGTTGAGATCGCACCACCGCACTCCAGCCTGGGCGACAGAGTGAGATTCTGTCTCAAAAAAAAAAAAAAAAATATATATATATATATATATATATATTAGCCAGGCATGGTGGTGCGCACCTGTAGTCCCAGTTACTCAGGACACTGAGACGAAAGGATTGCCTGAGCCCGGGCAGGCAAGGATGCAGTGAGCCATGATCACACCACCACACTCTGGTGACAGAGTAAGACCCTGTCTCAATCAATCAATAGATGAACCACATAAAACAGAGCACTGTGGGGAACACAGAACAAAGGAAGCAATAAATGAAATTCCAACAAATCATCTTGAGGATAGACTAAAAAGACTATACCATTATGAAAAAGTAAGTATGTTCCTGAAACGCAAAAGTCATGAAGGACAGCTAGCATAAACACTAGCATTCAGGGCACTCCTTGAAATTTTAAGGAATTACTTCTGAATAAAAGAACTTTACTAGACAAGTAGTCAACACATGAAAAATCATACCCCAAAGTTGTTGTAATAGAACTTGAGCAAAGGTTTAGATCCATTTGTGAGTGAAAATTCAGAGCTTATTAAATTGAATAATAATAATAATAGACAACATTGGTTTTCTGGGGGTGGAGCCAAGATGGCCAAATGGAACAGCTCCAGTCTACAGCTCCCAGCATGAGCGACACAGAAGATGGGTGATTTCTGCATTTCCAATTGAGGTACCGTGTTCATATCACTAGGGAGTGCCAAACAGTGGGTGCAGGACAGTTGGTGCAGCGCACTGTGCACGACCCGAAGCAGGGCAAGGCATTGCCACACTCGGGAAGCGCAAGGGGTCCGGGAGCTCCCTTTCCTAGTCAAAGAAAGCAGTAACAGACGGCACCTGGAAAATCGGGTCAGTCCCACCCTAATACTGTGCTTTTCCAATGGGCTTGGAAAAAGGCACACCAGGAGATTGTGTCCCACACCTGGCTCGGGGGGTCATATGCCCACGGAGTCTCGCTGATTGCTAGCACAGCAGTCTGAGATCAAACTGCAAGACAGCAGCGAGGCTGGGGGAGGGGCGCCCGCCATTGGCCAGGCTTGCTTAGGTAAACAAAGCAGCCAGGAAGCTCGAACTGGGTGGAGCCCACCACAGCTCAAGGAGGCCTGCCTGCCTCTGTAGGCTCCACCTCTGGGGGCAGGGCATAGACAAACCAAAAGTCAGCAGGAACCTCTGCAGACTTAAATGTCCCTGTCTGACACTTTGAAGAGAGTAGTGGTTCTCCCAGCACGCAGCGGGAGATCTGAGAACGGGCAGACTGCCTCCTAAAGTGGGTCCCTGACCCCCGAGCAGCCTAACTGGGAGGCATTCCCCAGTAAGAACAGACTGACACCTCACTTGGCCAGGTACTCCTCTGAGACAAAACTTCCCGAGGAACTATCAGACAGCTGAATTTGCGGTCTCACGAAAATCCGCTGTTCTGCAGCCACTGCTGCTGGCATCCAGCAAAACAGAGTTTGGAGTGGACCTCCAGCAAACTCCAACAGACCTGAAGCTGAGGGTCCTGTCTGGTAGAAGGAAAACTAACAAACAGAAAGGACATCCACACCAAAAACCCATCTGTACATCACCATCATCAAAGACCAAAAGTAGATAAAACCATAAAGATGGAGAAAAAACAGAGCAGAAAAACTGGAAACTCTAAAAAGCAGAGCACCTCTCCTCCTCCAAAGGAATGCAGTTCCTCACCAGCAATGGAACAAAGCTGGATGGAGAATGACTTTGACAAGTTGAGAGAAGAAGGCTTCAGACAAACTACTCCGAGCTATGGGAGGAAATTCAAAACAATGGCAAAGAAGTTAAAAACTTTGAAAAAAAAATTAGACGAATGGATAACTAGAATAATCAATGCAGAGAAGGGCTTAAAGGAGCTGATGGAGCTGAAAGCCAAGTTTCGAGAACTACACGAAGATTGCAGAAGCCTGGGTAGCCAATGAGATCAACTGGAAGAAAGGGTATCAGTGATGGAAGATGAAATGAATGAAATGAAGCGAGAAGGGAAGTTTAGAGAAAAAAGAATAAAAAGAAACGAACAAAGCCTCCAAGAAATATGGGACTATGTGAAAAGACCAAACCTAAGTCTGATTGGTGTACCTGAAAGTGACGGGGAGAATGGAACCAAGTTGGAAAACACTCTGCAAGATATTATCCAGGAGAACTTCCCCAATCCAGCAAGGCAGGCCAACATTCAGATTCAGGAAATACAGAGAATGCCACAAAGATACTCCTCGAGAAGAGCAACTCCAAGACACACAATTGTCAGATTCACCAAAGTTGAAATGAAGGAAAAAATGTTAAGGGCAGCCAGAGAGAAAGGTCGGGTTACCCACAAAGGGAAGCCCATCAGACTAACAG
>NW_026652294.1:51230061-51251701 GCF_009828535.3 Hylobates moloch | reverse complement strand
CCTGTTCCTTTTATCTTAGAGGGCTCAATTTTCTAGGTTTCCTTATGCTTGTAAAGGCAGAAAATGTATAACAGAACTGTTAAAAAGAAAACATCAAAAGCCAAATAAGATCTCAAGTCTTTAAAGACAGGCTCTTACCATGTTGCCCAGGCTGGAGTCAAACTCTTGGGTTCAATCGATCCTCCCACCTTAGTCTCCTGAGTGGCTTGGACTACAGGTGTGCACCATCACGCCTGGCTGTAAGTCATTTTGAATGGACTTGTCTTTTATTCTCAGAGTAAACTGAGAACACAACAGACTTAGGCTTCATGAATAAGGCTAAAACCTTTAAAGCTTAAAGGAGGAAAGGATCAAACCTGTATACAAAAGACACCTTGATTAAAAGTGAATGTGGCCAAATATCTAAGATGTGTGCATGGGGTATTTGATAAATTAACAAATTCAGCTCTAACTTTTAGAGAAACAAGTGACAGTGGTTAGTGATTTGATACAGTTTGAGTGTGTCTCCACCCAAATCTCATCTTGAATCATAGCTCCCACAATTCCCACATGTTGTGGGAGGGAGCTGGTGAGAGATAATTGAATAATGGGGGCGGTTTCCCTTATACTGTTCTGGTGGTAGGGAATAAGTCTCACGAGATCTGGTGGTTTTATTAAAAAATTTCCCCTTTTGCTTGGTGCTCATTCTCTCTTGCCTACCACCATGTAAGATGTGGCTTTGTTCCTCCTTGCCTTTCACCATGATTGAGAGGCCTCCCCAGCCATGTGGAACTGTGAGCTAATTAAACCTCTTTCCTTTATAAATTATCCAGTCTTGGGTATGTCTTTATTAGCACCATGAGAACAGGCTAATATAGCAATGGATAAAAGCAAGTGCCTAAGGAGTCCTAGCTAAGGCACTAAGACACGAAAAGGAAATAAAAGGTATACAGACTGGGAAGGAAAAAAATCAAACTGCCTTTGTTCACAGATGACATAAGCATCTATGTAGAACATTACCAAGGATAGATAGAAAAGTCTTCTGGAACTGATAAGCAATGATAACAAGGTTTCAAGATACAAAGTTAATATACAAAAGCCAATTGTTTTCTATATGCCAGCAATGAACAAATGGAAGTTGAAGTTAAAAATACATTGCTGTCTACATTGGCACTCAAAAGGAAAAAAGAAATACATAGGTATAAACCTAACAAACCGTGTACCAGATCTTTATGAGGAAAACAAATAAATATATACATATGCAAAACCCTGATGAAAGATATCAAGGAAGAACTAAATAAATGGAAAGATATTCAACACTCATGAATAGGAAGAAAATATTGTCAAGATCTCAGTTCTTCACAACTTGATCTACAGCTTTGATGCAATCCCAGTAAAAATTCCAGCAAGCTATTTTATGGATAATGACAAATTGCTTCTAAAGTTTATATGCAGAGGTAAAAGACTATCTCAACATGGAAGGAGAAGACCAAGGTTGGAGGACTGATACTACTCAACTTCAAGACTTATTATAAAGCCACAGTAATCAAGAGAGTGTGGCAGTGGTGAAGAACACATAAATCAATGGAACAGAATAGAGAGCCCAGAAGGAGATCCACAGAAATATAGCCAATCTTTGACAAGGGAGAAAATTGTGCTGGAACAACTGAACATCAATATGCAAAAATGAATCTAGACACAGACCTTACATCCTTTACAAAAATTAATTCAAAATGGATCATAGACCTAAATATAAAACAGAAACCTAAAAAACCCCAAAAGATAACATAGAAGAAAACCTAATTGACCTTGGGTATGATGATGACTTTTTAGGTATAACATCAAAGTCATGATCTGTGAAAGAAATAATTGATAAGCTGGATGTCATTAAAATGAAAAATGTCTTCTCTCTGAAAGACAATGTCAAAAGAAGGAGAAGACACACCACATACTGGAAGAAAATATTTGAAAAATACACATCTGATAAAGGACTGCTATCCAAAGTATACAAAGCACTCTTAAAACTCAACAATAATAAAATAAGAACTGAAATTTAAAATGGGCAAAAGACTTGGACACCTCACCAAAGAAGGTATACAGATGGCCAGTAAACATGTGAAAAGATGTTGCATACCATATGTCACTAGGGAATTGCAAATTAAAACAAGACAACATAATTACATAGCTATTTAAAAAATGGCCAAAATCCAAAACATTGACAATAGCAAATGCTAGCAAGGATGTGGAAGCAATAGGCACATTGCTGTTCATTGTGGTGGGAAGGTTCACTGCTGGTGGGAAAATAGTACAGCCACTTTGGAAGACAGGTTGGTAATTTCTTATAAACCTAAATATATTCTTGCCATATGATCCAGCAAGTGAGCTTCTTTGTATTTATCCAAATGAATTGAAAACTTATAGCCACACAAAAACCACATGGATGTTTATAGCAGCTTTAATCATGATCTCCAAAACTTGGAAGCAACCAAGATGTCTTTCTATAGATGAACAAACTTTAGTATGTCCATACAATGCAATATTGCTCAGCATTAAAAAGAAACGAGGTATGAAGCCATGAAAAGACGTGGAAGGTGGTCTTTGGGTTGATTCCATGTCTTTGCCATTGTGAACAGTGGTACGCACCTGCAGTCCCAGTACTTGGGAGGCTGAGCTGAGAGGATTGCTTGAGTCCAGGAGGTCAAGCCTGCAGTGAGCCATGATTGTACCACTGCACTTTAGCCTGGGTGGCATGAGACCCTGTCTCAAAAAAAAAAGAAAGACATGGAAGAACCTTAAATACATACTGCTAAGTGAAAGAAATCAATCTGAAAAGGCTACATATTGTATGATACCAATTATACGACATTATGTAAAAGGGTAAAACTATGGAGACAGTAAAAGGGTAAGTAGCTGCCAAAGATTACGGGGAGGGATGAATGAATAGGTGGAGCACAGAGAATTTTTTTTCTGGACAGTGAAACTATTCTACATGATACTAACAAGGGTTTATTTACACTTATCAAAATATATATATACTTTATACATTTATGCAGTATTACTATACATTATATACTTATCAAAATCCATAGAATGCACACTCCCCCAAGAGTGAACTCTAATGTAAATGATGGATTTTTGGTGATAATGATGTGTCAATGTAGGTTCATCAGTGGAAACAAGTTTAGGACTGTAGTGCAGGATGTTGCTAGTGGGGAAGGTTTTGCCGGGGTGGGGACATGTGCAAGCTTTTTGTACTTTCTACTTAATTTTACTGTGAACCTAAAACTGCTCTAAAAAATAAAGCTTATTAATTAAACAACGACAACAACAACAAATACCTGATGAGAAAGACTGGCCTCCATTGTGCTGGAGGAAGTTCTAAGAAAAAGAAATTGCAAAGAAATGAAATGACAAAGGTGCCACAAATTATGCCTAATGATTACTTTTTTGGTTGAAAACTGGGAATTTCTGCCTTCCTAACAAGGATGAAAAGTCAGATAATTTGTGGTGAGGACTCAAAAAGAACTTCAAAAAGTGGGATAAGAAGGTAGATTAGGGTCATCTGGCTATATGAACTAAAGAAAATGAAGGCAGATTATAGCCTGAATCTTTCTTTGGCACTATTGCAGCCAAAAACAAACAAAACAAACAAAAAAACCTCTCTAGATGTATCTGTAAGGTAGTAAGATATATGCAGGCAGTGTGTGTGTGTGTGTGTGTGTGTGTGTGTGTGTGTATACAAAACACACACGTTTCTCTGCAGAGAACTTGCTTATTTGTAAGGGTAAAGTGGGAGGCAGAGGGAGCTGTTCTGCAGCAGGAGAAGGAGAAGACATTCATATGGCCAAGAAACATGAAAAAAAGCTCAACATCACTAATCACTAGAGAAACGCAAATCAAAACTACAAGGAGATAACATCTCATGTCAGTCAGAATCACGATTATTAAAAAGTCAAGAAACAACAGATGCTGGCCAGGTTGTGGAGAAAAAGGAATGCTTTTACACTGTTAATGGGAGCATAAATTAGTTCAACCATTATAGAAGACAGTGTGGTGACTCCTCAAAGATCTAGAAGCAGAAATACCATCTGATCCAGCAATCCCATTCCTGGGACAATACCCAAAGGAATATAAATCATTCTATTAATAAAGATACATGCATGCATATATTCATTGCAGCATCATTCAGAATACCAAAGACATGGAATCAACCCAAATGCCCATCAATGGTAGACTGGATAAAGAAAATTGTGCACACACATACCATGGAATACTATGCAACCATAAAAAGGAATGAGATTATGTCCTTTGCAGGGACATGGATGGAGCTGGAAGCCATTATCCTCAGCAAACGAACGCAGGAACAGAAAACCAAACACTGCATGTTCTCACTTATAAGTGGGAGCTGAACGATAACACATGGACACATGGTGGGGAACAACACACACTGGGGCCTGTCATGGAGGGCTGGGAGAGGAAGAGCATCAGGAAGAATAGCTAATGGATGCTGGGCTTAATGACTAGGTGATGGGTTGATCTGTGCAGCAAACCACCGTGGCGCACATTTACCTATGTAACAAACCTGCACATGTACTCCAGAACTTAAAGTTGAAGGAAAAAAAAAGAGAAGGAAAAGAAGAAATAAGAAAGCATTTAGGGAACCTCCTTCCTTTACCTCTCTCTATAAGGATAAGCAGCTGCAAAAGTCTGATGAGCAGCCTCCTCATCAGTTGCAACCAGAGTTCTCTCATACTGCTATGTTAAATGCAAATATAAAAGATGAGCCTTTGCTTTCATTTGATTCTTGATATGGGGGTGACAACTTTTTGGAAGACTGAAAAGTATATGACAGTGATTTCCTGTTAAAAGTGAGAGAGCTTCATTGGGCAAAAACAAACAAAAGAAACCTCTGAAAGGGAGAATGGGTGGAAGCAACTACAGAAGGTTCAATAGGTAGAAAATGAAGCCCCAGTTTTTCATAGAGAACAGGATAGAGGAAAACAAATCGAGATAGTTCTCACTGCCTTCCACAGAGCATGTTTTCTATATACTTTGTTGAATGGATGTTACAAAGACAACTGGACAACATAAAATGTTTGAGATAATGGTGTCATGATTCTTTCTTTTTCTCAAATTGGACCAGAAAGAATGATCAGACCAAACCTTCAAACTGAATTCCAGGAACTACAAAGTCTTCAGCTCATCATACCCACTCTGCCTCCCCAAAAGTAGAGCCTGAATTGTGAGTCAGGGCTAGCAAGGATGAGAACAGGTAACCCATACGCTAAGTATGGGTGATTTTTCTGATCACAGAGGAGAGCTACAAAATTTTGGAATTTAGCCAGTTTCCACAACCACAATGATTAGAAAAGAGAGACCATCACTACCAAAATCAACAGTCCCCTGCATTTATGTTGTGTCCTTTAGACTTGTGGCGGGGCATAAGTAGGAAACTTTGAAAATGCATATCCTCTGTCTTGGGTCTAAGCTGGAGAAATTTAGCAACAGTATCTACACTTACAGGTGAAAATTTTCAGAGTGGTTGAAAATTGATTCCTGAAAACATGTGCCTGAAGAATTGTTTGAGAGCCTTATGAAAAGCCACATACCTAACATAGAAGTTGACCAGCCTCAAGGGTATGGAAAACCAACAGAACCAGGGTCTGTAAAAAGTACAGAATGCATGGCACAAATCCTGAGCTCACTGTTCACATCAGCATCAACCCTGAGACCTTTAACAAAAACCATCAAAGGGAGTCCCTATCCTCTGTGGTCTTTGAGGGAATCCAAGCCCCAAGGAGTCTGATTGTTCTCCAGTGACTGGCTGTTCCTTTGGAAATCCAGTGCCTTTCTACAGTGCTCTTGAAGCCTGTTCTACTCAGCCATTCTGTCACTTGGCAGTAGCCTACAGGCTATTTTTAGTTTTCATGTTTGTAGACCCTGAAGGGGTCTACCTGGTACCTCCCCACCTCTCTCCATTATCTCTGTTTGTCCAAGAAAACAGTCACCTCAACTGCACAGGCTACACTCAGCAAATGTTTATAAAAGAAGCAAACAAGTGGATGGTGATACATGGGATGTAATAATTGCATTAAATGAGAACTGAATCTGTTCATCAGGGACCTAGTGCAGAGAACCAGTGCCTCTCCATTTTGCTGGGAAACTTTGCTTCCTAAGTGCAATCCCACTAGCCAATCACCGATGGTGTGATGTTCTTTAACTGCTGCTCTGCTTCTGTGGGAAGTCAGCACCGTGGCTTTAAATGAAGACTTCAGCCCAGACCCCCAGAGGCTGAAGATCATGCCATAATTTTATTCTCATGTATATTGAGCTTTTTGAGCTTTCAGTAAACATTATACAGCAGCAGGACTTTCCTCATGTCTTGTAGTCTAGAGCTGAGGCCAGGGGGATTTAGTTTCAGCACTTGAAAAACCCGTAATAGTTCTGTTAATTTAGGATGGCCATGCTTTCCTGGGATGACTGAGGCTAGTGCTGCTGTGCTGGATAAACATGGTGAATGGAGGGACAGTTGGTCTACAGAAATGGAAACGAAAAATAGCATGTAAGTTACTGCCAGGTGACCGGCTAGGCTGGCTATCAGCAGGCTCCAAGAGCCCTGCAGTGAGGTCCTGGATTTCTAAAGCAATAGCAAGTCCCTGGAAAATAGGCAGACCACTGGCTGGATTTCCTCAGTGAGCAGGAGTATCATGAAGGAGGTAAAAGGACACTCTTTTTTATGGCTTTGGTTGGAGTCTTATCAGGGTTGATGCCACCCAGATGTGCACTGAGCTCAGGGTCAATGCTGTGCATTCTGCATTTTTTTTTACAGGCCCTGGTTCTGTTGGCTTTTCATACCCTTGTGGCTGGTCACCTTTTATGTAAGGTATGTGGCTTTCCCCGAGGTTCTCAGACAATCTTTCAGGCACATGCTTCCAGGAGTCCATTGTTGACCACCTTGAAAGGTGTTTCATGAGCTATATCTTGAAAGATGAGTAAGAGTTCCTGTAATGGATAAAGGAAGAAAAATTATTCCAGGAGGAGGGAAAAAGCACACAGAAAGGCAGGCACACAGCTCTACAGGGACCCCACTGTGGCTTGAATGATGTGAAACTTGCCTTAGTGCTGGGTACAAACAGGCAAGGAACTCTGCTTTCACATAAGAATTATCATTATTCCAAAGAGTTGGTTGGAAATAGTATGCTTAAAGTATTTGTTTAGAAGGAAATATATTTGGATTTCAGGAATTAAAAATAATCTGACCCAGAGAACTGGATATTCTGAGGACAGGGTGGCAGCCCCACCTCCTGATATTCATGACATTGTATAATTCCCTCCCTTAAGTAACTTGTCTTTGACCAATAGAATAGGGCAACACTGAGGTGTGTCACCTTCCATGAGTAAGTTACAAAAGATTATTACTGTGACTTGCTAGCTGACTTTCTATTGCCTTCTTTGTGTTCACACTTTTATGAAGCTGCTACACTGGAGAGGCCCACATGGCCAGGAACTAAAGGTGACCTGTGTCAAACAGCCAGTGAGGAACTGAAGTTCTCAGTCCAAAAGAGCATGAGGAACTGAATCTTGCCAACAATCACTGAGTGAGCTTGGAAGCAGAACCTTCCCCAGTTGAAACCTCAGATGAAACCACAGACCCTGGGTTGATACTTTGATTTTGGCTTGTGACAGAATGAAGCAGAGGACCCAGTTAAGTTATGCATTTTACTTTTTGTGTATCCATTGTATGTTTTTTGATTTGAGGTTACTACCATGAAGCTTTCATTTATTTTTTATTTTTTAATTTTTATTTTATTTATTTACTTTTGAGACAGAGTCTTGCTTTGTCACTCAGGCTGGAGTACAGTGGTACAATCCCAGCTCACTGCAAACTCTGCCTCCTGGATTTAAGCGATTCTCCTGTCTCAGCCTCCTGAGTGGCTGGGATTACAGATGCCCACCATCACACCTGGCTAATTTTTGTATTTTCAGTAGAAGCAGGGTTTTGCCATGTTGGCCAGGGTAGTCTCAAACTCCTGACCTCAGGTGATCCGCCCACCTCGGCCTCCCCAAAGTACTGTGATTGCAGGCATGAGCCACCACATGCAGCCCCATGAAGTTTTCAAATACTATCTTATAATTCATCATTTTAAGCTGATAACAACTTAACATTGTTTGCATAAACAAACAAACAAAAACTAATAAAAACTGTATACTGTAACTTTGTCCCTCTGCTTTTTTTTTTTTTTTTTTTTTTTTGCAGTGGCGCAATCTCAGCTCACTGCAACCTCTGCCTCCCGGGTTCAAGTGATTCTCCTGCCTCAGCCTCCCAAATAGCTGGGACTACAGGCGTGCGCCACTTCACCCAGCTAATTTTTTTATTTTTGGTAGAGACAGGGTTTCACCATGTTGGTTAACCAGGATGGTCTCGATCTCTTGACCTCATGATCTACCTGCCTTGGCCTCCCAAAGTGCTGGGATTACAGGTGTGAGCCACTGCACCTGGCCTGTCCTCTGCTTTTTAACTTTTTGTTGTTTCTATTTATATATTATACTGTCTCTGTTTTGAAAAGTTGTAGTTATTTCTTTGATTTGTTCATCTTTTAGTCTTTCTACTTAAGATAACAGTAGTTTACACACCACAGTTACAGAGTTGTAATATTTTTCAGTGTACTTACTATTACTGGTGAGTTTCGTGCCTTTTGATGATTTCTTATTGCTCATTAATGTCCTTTTCTTTCTGATTGAAGTACTCCCTTTAGCACTTCTTGTAGGACAGGTCTGGTGTTAATGTAATCCCTCAGCCTTTATTTGTCTGGGAGTCTTTATTTCTCCTTCATCTTTGAAGGATATTTTCACTAGCTATTCTATTCTAGGGTAAAAGCTTTTTTTCCTTCAGCACTTTATGTCATGCCACTCTCTCCTGGCCTGTAAAGTTTCCACTGAAAAGTCTGCTGCCAGATGTATTGGAGCTCCATTGTATGTTATTTGTGTCTCTTCTCTTTCTGCTTTTAGAATCCTTCCTTTATCCTTGACCCTTGGGAGTTTATTAGATGCCTTGAGGAAGTTTTCTTTGGGTTAAATGTGCTTGGTGTTCTATAACCTTCTTGTACTTAGATATTGATATCCTTCCTTAGGTTTGGGAATTTCTCTGTTATTATCCCTTTGCATAAACCTTCCACCCCATCTCTTTCTCTATCTCTTCTTTAAGGCTAATAACTCAGATTTGCCCATCTGAGGATATTTCCTGGATCCTGTAGGTGTGCTTTATTGCTTTTTATTCTTTATTCTTTTGTATTCTCTCTGTATTTTCAAATAGCCTGCCTTCAAGCTCACTAATTCTTTCTTCTGCTTCATCAATTCTGCTATTAGAAGACTCTCATACATTCTTCAGTATGTCAGCTGTATTTTTCAACTCCAGAGTTTCTGCTTGATTCTTTTTAATAATTTCAATTGCTTTGTTAAATTTCTCTTGTAGAACTCTGAATTCCTTCTCTGTATTATCTTGAATTTATTTGAGTTTCCTCAAAACAGCTATTTTGAATTCTTTGCCTGAAAGATCACATATCTCTTCTTCTCCAGGATTGGTCCCTGGTGCCTTAGTTAGGTTGTTTGCTGAGGCCATGTTTTCCTGGATGGCCTTGATGCTTGTGGATGTTTGTTGGTGTCTGGGTATTGAAAGGTTATTTATTGTAGTCTCTGCAATCTGAGCTTGTTGGTACCTGTCCTCCTTGGGAAGGCTTTGCAGTGCTTCAAAAGTACTTGGGTGTTGTGATCTAAGCTTCTAAGCTCTATCTGCATTAGGGGGCACCCCATGCCCAGTAATGCTGTGCTTCTTGCAGACCTGTAGAAGTAGCACCTTGGTAATCTTGAATAAGACCCAGAAGAATTCTCTGGATTACCAGGCAGAGACTCTTGTTCTCTTCCCTTACTTTCTCCCAAATAAAGGGAGTCTCTGTCTCTCTCTCTCTCTCTGATGAGCCGGCTGGGGGGTGGCTCACAAGCACCCCTGTGGCCACCACCACTGGGACTGTGCTGGGTCAGACCTGAAACCAGCACAGCACTGGGTCTTGCCCAAGGCTCACTCTAACCATTACTTGAATTCTGCCTATGTTTGCTCAAGGCCCTAGGGCTCTACAATCAGCAGGTGCTAAAGCCAGCCAGGCTTGTGTCCTTCCCTTCAGGGTATCAAGTTCCTCCAAGCTCCCAGTGAGTCTAGAGATACTGTCCGGGAGCCAGAGTCTGGAGTTGGGAACCTTAGAAATCTACCTGGTGCTCTATTCTACTGTGGCTGAGCAGGCACCCAAACCACAAGAAAAAGTCCTTCCCACTCTTCCCCTTTCTACAAGCAGAGGAACCTCACCCCATGGCCACCACACTCCCAGGCTATTGCTGATGTTCACTTATGGCCCAAGCACTCTTCAGTCAGCTTGTGATGAATGCTGTCTGGCCTAGGACTCACCCTTCAGGGCAGTGGGCTCCCTTCTGGCCCAGGGCAGGTCCAGAAATGCCATCCAAGAACCAAGGCCTGAAATTGGGGATCCCAAGCGCCTGCAGGTTCCCTTCTGAGCCAGGCTGTGTCTAAAAATGTTGTCCAGGAACTAGGGCTTGGGATGGGGGTCTCACAACTCTGACTGGTGCCCTATCTTACCGTGGCTGGGCTGGTCACCAAACTGCAAGACAAAGTCCTTTTTTCTCTCTCCTTTCAAGTGGAAGGAAGGGATCTCTTTTGGAGCCACAAGCCGTGCTGCCTGGGGTTGTGGAGGGGTGGTGCAAGCACTCCCTTAGATGCCCTGGTTGGTGTCTCAGTAGGTCAAGTGCCCCAAGCACTTTACATGCCTGGATTGTGCTTACCTATCATATTGCCACCTGAGCTCAAGGAAGTCCTCCCTTCTCTTCTGTCCCTGCAGTGGACACAGAGGCCATTCTGGCCCTTCCATCTATGGCAGGCCTGGCCTAGACCATGGGCTCCAGAGGCCAGGTAGAGTATTCGGCCCTGGTTGGCTGGTTAAGCAGCAGAGGCCCAGCCACCTCCCACATGGTGCAGGAAGCAGTGTCTCCATGGAGTCTATTCCTGTGTTCATCTTGTGTTCCTTGCCCTCCCTGCCTGGGCTGCAGTGAGCAGGTACAGAAGTGAAGCAGCCACGGTCCCTGCCCTCAACAACTCAGCGTTGAACACAAGTGATGTTGTGGAGAAGCCACCCTCATCCCACTGCTGGTGGTCGGTTTCCTGAAATTCCCTCCAGCCAATTCTGAAGTGCCCTTCTGGAAAGCCCAAGAGAAGATCTCTGGAAGGTCGGGGCCATTCACCATGACATGATGTTACCTGAGTGTGCCAGAGGTGAACCCAAAGATCCCAAGTAAGCACTGATGTATTCCTAACATCTACCCCTAAATCTGAAGTAGTAAATTCTTGAGTTTATACCCTTCATGTGACTTTTGCTTCTTGCCTCTCTTCACCCTGGGAAAGATAGAACATGGATTTATGCAGGGATTATGGGATGAGCAAGGCTTCATCCACCATCAGCATTCCACACAAGTCATAGGCTATGACCCCGATTTCTCTTAGCTCTTGACTTTGCCAAGAACTCAGAATCCTGAAGCTATTAGTTTCAGCTCACTTCTCTGCCCCTGGGACTTCTGTCAGCAGCATGAGCCCATGCGGGCCTCAAGCAGGTAGGAGCCTGCAGGGAACCATGGGAAGGACCTGCTCCACCCTAAACCAGGATGTGTGCATGCTAACCCCTGGCTCCCTACCTGATGCTGCTGTGACCCTCCTGAGTCAATTCCCTTTATTCTGGACTTCCCTCTATTCTCCTAGCTGTGTGGCTGCCTTACCCACTCCCACCAGGCAGGGAGGATGTGCCTGTCACAAGACCTCCTTTGATCTTTGGGGATGCTTTAGAAAAACACCTGTTGAATGTTGGTTCAGCAGGCCTGAACCTTGTGCTTCTCCTTCCTGGAGACCATACCTGGGCTGGGCCCCCATCCCTTAGGCACAGAATCAGTATTCAGAGCAGGGACACATCCATGTTTCTTCCCATCCTGGCTCTTCTGTATCCAAGCAGTGGACACATTGTGCTAAATGCTGGGGTCGTATCAGAGGAAGCAAGTCCTGCCATCACCTCCTCCTAGTGATGAGATAGTGAGTGATCCTGGGTTTCCTTAGGAACCAGGGGCATCCCACTGTCCCTCAAAACATGTCATAAAGAAGTCACCGTACTTCTTGGCCTTTCTCTAGCTCTTGGCTCCTCTGTGGAAGGTCAGAAGGGGAATGCAGAGGTGCCATCTCCTGAGGGATAATAGCTGTCCAAAATCGACGTCCCTCCCATCTTCTCAGGGCAGCCTATTTGTCTTCCTGCTTCCCTGTCCTCTCCTCCCACCCATATAACCTCCTTGGTCCCTCATCTCACTGAGCACTGGGATGGCACCCTTGCCCTATTTCTCCATCTCCAGCCTCATGCTGTTGCTCAGGCTCCATGCATTTAGAGCTTTTTCTGTGATCTCTCCTGCTGGTAGAGTCTTCCAAGAGCACCTGCTGCATAGATATCAGCAGCAACTTTTAACCACCTTTCCCCGCCCACCTACACACTCACACTGCCACCAACTGCTTGGGCCCTAATAAAAACTTTCCATAGTAACTTCCAGAATCCCTCTCTACCTCCTGCTTTCTAGCTTTGGCTCTGCATACCATTCCCCCTTCCCACAGCCATGGTGACTTCCCAGCTCCTCACTTGTCCCTCTGGGTCTGTGCCCACACTCTCTTATATGTAAAAGAAACCTTTTTCTGCCCTTATCCACAAAGTCCCCTCTCATTAACGATGCCTTCTATCTACTACCAGTGTCTGTACTTTTAGCCAAAGCCAGCCCCTTGACTTGGGAATTCACTTCTATTCTGTGTCCTCTACAACAGGGCATTGCTCCAGTAGTTCTTCCCTCTTTTCCTCATCAGTTTATCCCTCTCAACTGAATCTTTCCCATCAACATCCAACATGCTATGTATCTCATATTTTTCAAAAACCCTCTCTGAATCCCATGTTCTCTTTCTGCTATTTCTTCATTTTTCTGCACCTCTCTGGAACAAACCTCCTTGAATACGTGATTATACTTGCTATCACCAATTGCTCTCTTTCCATTGTATCTTGAATCCACGCCCATCACACCTTCATCACTCATCTAAATCTGGTTTTCTTAATGCCACAGAGGATCTCTACGTTTTTAAATTGAATGCCATTCATCTTACTTGGCTAGTTGGCAACTGGTTATGCAGTTGATCACTTTCTCTTTGAAATACTTTCCTCTCTTTGCTTTCAGTACACCACACTCTTCTGTTTTTCTTCCTACCTCACTGGCTACTGCTTCTTTGTTCCTCTACTTACTGGTTCCTCCTTTTATTCCCAGTTAACTTTAGAGTGTCCCAGCCCAGTCTTTAGATCTCTCCATTTACACTTAGTTCCATGGTGATGTTACCCAGTTGCATGGTTTTCTCTGTATCTATCTATATCTATATCTATATCTATCTATCTGTCATCTGCAACCAGGACCCTCCCTGAGGACCATCACGCTTCTGTGTTGAAGATAGACTGTTGGGGATATGGTGTCAGGATAAAATGGGGGACGTTATGATGCTACTGCAGTAATGGTAGCAGTAGAGAGAGTGAGAAGTGGTCATATTCTGGATGGATTTTTGAAGTAAAGACAACAGGATTTACTGATGGAATGGATGTGGACTGTTAGGAAAAAAAATTCGAGAATGACACTATTGTTTTTGTCCTGAATTACTGGAAAGATGGAATTGCCCTTAGCTGATGTGAGAAATACCATGATTGGAGCAGATTTGGTATGTGTAAATGGATGATGGTGGTGGGTGGGCAGGGAATTGAGAGTTCATTTTTGTATAGGTTGAGATGAATATTTGATATCCAAATATATATGTTGATTAGGCAATTTGAACCTATCAGACTATCTACCTCATGAGATGATGAGCTCCCCTGGGGCAAGGCTTGTGTCTTGTTTGTTGTGTTTGGCATAGTACTTGGCACATAGTAAGTACTCCAATATTTTAATTGTTGAATGTAAGATATTTTTCAAAGTAATTTTCATTATGACCCTTCTAGGATTATCCTGACCAGCTAATTACTTCCTCCTGTGGCACAACCTCACACCTTATAGCACTCATCACAAAGATGTAACGCTTTCTCTGCCTCCCCAGCGCAGACTTTGGATTCAACTAATATAAGGTATTACTATGCATTAGCTACTTTCTTAGGCCCTGGGGTTATGAGGCATATTTTAACCATTCAGGCAAGTTAAGGATGAGAAACTGAACTATAAGGAGGGTCAGCAAAAATAGAGGAAAGGAAGCTAACTTGAGAATCATGAAGATTAGAACCCAGTGACTGTCTTGATGTATGAACTGAGCAAAAAAGTGAATGTATAGTGATAACATTCCCTGACTTTGGAAATCAGGTTGGTGAGGTGGAGGTTTTGAATTAATTTGCATTGTCTTTGTAACAAGATAGAGTTTTGTGTCAGTTGTTGAATATACAGTTTGGAGCTCAGTGGAAAGACTGGGTCAGAAATGTGGCTTTGAGAATGACCAGTACATTAACAGTAATTGAGGTTTGGGGTATGGATGTACAATTATCCCCTTTTGCCAGATCTAGAAACTGGGGCTCAGAAATGTTAAGTAACTTGTCAAATCTCTGAGCTAGAATTCTAAACTTCATTTTTCCCCACATTCCATTCTTGTGACTTTGACTTTAAAATCTGCATTCTCCCCACAGGGTCAGGCATTTGTCCTAAAAGTTACAAGAACACTTGCTCAAGAATTTTGTAATATCTTCTTTGTGCTGTTTTTATTGCCCTTTGTTCATGTTTATCATTTTGCCCTAAAATAATTCTTTGGTCACTTCAGCCAGAAATTTCCTTCCAGAGGGAAGGGGGTGACCCAAATCTTTTACTCACGTTTAACCTATTGAGTGGAGCAAGCAAAACCTTGAGCTATGCTGTTCTGCCATGGCTCCTTAAGAGGTCAGGCGTTCCAGGGAGACTAGTGCCTGCCTTAACCCAAGTAACTGGAGAAGGAAGCACAAGGTCCCCTTAGGTCTCCTTAGAGGTTCCAGGGAATATGAGTATGATGGCCATTATTAAGAGGCTTGTTGTGTGGCCAGGATTACTAAAGCTGCCTTTGGCGGTGGATCACTCACCCAGTGATGGTGCCGGGATCGGGGTGGGAGGCTCGACTGAAAAGGTAGCAGGAAAAAACTCTAGGAACGTCTTGGTATGGCAAGCTACACTGAGAGACCTCCCAAAGCAGGTGTGTAGGAGGGACTTTGTTTAATCTGTGTGTGAGGGAGAATGCGAATAGGTTATCACTAGGAGGGGCTTACCTTTCTTAGCAGCTCCTTGTAGATCTCAGCTTGCAACTCAGCCTCCCTCTTGGACTTCATTTCATTCCAAAGGTTTCAGAGAATTCCACATAATATTTCAATTAATAATAACTATGTATTTCCCTGAATAGCAAAATATTGGACATTCCCAGAGAGAGGCAAAAGGGCCAGAGTCCCACCACCACAGTTATGAGCAGCTGATCTCATTGTTAGACTCATGTGTGGCATTAAATTCTAGATTTGTGGTCAGTTTCTGTGTTAACAGGACACTTTCCAAAAGCCTTGTCTTCTTTTGACAGCCAAGGTGATTGGCTTCGGTGTTTTCAGAAATGCAGTGGGACACAATGAAGAGATGTAGAAGGGTGACAGGAACCAAGGGCTGGAGCTGCCAGGCTTCTGTGGTGCTGTCCTTAGCAGGAAAAAGTGTAGGAGTCATCCCCTGAGGAAAAGGCACCAGGTAGATCCTGGGAGGGGATTCAGCTGACTGGGTGCCCACCATTAGTTACTGTGAAGATAAATTCAAGGAGCAAGGATCATGGCAAGGAGAGTGGAGAAGGACTCCAGGCACAGGTGGTATAGAAACAGTAGGGCTGGGTATAAGCATGTGGGCCTCTGTCATGTCCCCACTGGGTTGTGAGATCTTGGAGACCGAGTGGGCAGAACCCTGGGGTACTCCTTTGGAATTGGATTGCTTTTGGTTCTGCTGCACTGCCTTTAAGTCATTGGCCAGCTGTTCTTTAAGGTGAACCCCTTCTGGATTAGAGGCAGGAAGAGTGTCTGGTGGGATGGGCAGCTCCTGGAGCAATGTCTCCCCTTGGTGGTTTAGACTTTCAAGAGGTTTCTGTGTGGATATGTTCTCTGGTGCTGCAGCAGTTTGTTCCCTGGACTTCCTTGCCCTAATGGGAATTCCCCATTGTATCTCTAGGACCTTTTTTCTCAGGTGGAAGTTTAGTTTGGTCAAGATATATGTCTGGAGTTTGTGAGGGCTAGCAGGATGTGTCTGGCTTTCTAGAGGCAGCGTCTCCATTGTTCCTTTTACTGGCACTGCAGGCTGGAACTCTTCTGCAACGTCTGTATAAGTCTCACTTTTGCCTTGAAGGCATGGCCCAAGACTTATACACTGTTCTTCAAATGAAACAATCTGAATCAGAGGCTCTGCTGGGATTTCCACAGGCCTAGGCACCATCTCGGTGATGACAGATTGGCTAGTGACTGCCGGGGCCAGGGCCCTGGGGAGCGCCACACAATACAGAGCAGGCAGCCCCGACAGGAAGGCCAGATGCTTGTGCCGTAAAGTTGTCTCCAGTTTCTCAATGGCTTCCATAGACAAGACTCGGAGCAGCTTAGGGTGTTCAGTGATAGTGCCTGGTAAAGCCTTTTGCTGCTGATCAAGGGCTGTTGGCATCCAAGGCATAACTTTGTGATGTAGGTCTGGGTCACTTGCTCTCTGCAGTACCAGGAAATGGCTTTCTGGAATGCAGGGAAAAGGAGCCACTGCCAGGCCCCCAGAAATTCTGCAGTCCCAGGACCTATGTACACAGGCAGGGATCTTGCCCTGGTGGATCTGTTCACATTTGGAGTCGATGTGCTTCTGCAATATTGCCTTGGCCTGGGTTAACAAGTGTGGCATTGGGATGGACACTGGGGCCACAATGGGTGACAGCACATCGCAAGCCCCGTTGGCCTCTAGGGCTACAGTCTGGGGGATGCTCACATTGGCTAGGGCTGTGCTGCTGCAGGACACAGTCTGCTGGTCAGTGGAGGTAAGGAGCAACTGGATGGACTGCTGGATCTTCTGAGGCAGGCCCCAGCGATGGTGAATCAACTGTTTCTGGATGTGGAATTCCAGCAGCTTCCGGGCATGCTCCGGGAAGAAGAGTGGTTCCCTGGTAAGCACCGAGATGGACTTCCCTGGCTGGGAAGCTGTCATGGTCTCAGGAGGCTGAGCTTTGCCACAGGGCTCATGCTGCATGAGGCACTGGGTGTGCTGAGACCTCTGGAGGGCAGCTGGCCAGCCCCACTGAAGCTGGAGTTGCCTCTGTAGCAGGTGCCACTCCAAGGCTTCATACTCGGCCAGAGTCAGAAATGGGACATTGATCTGAGCTCGTTGATGTTCAGATGGAGACACCCAATTTGGGGAAAGTGGGGAAGAGGGTGGGGCTGACTGGGGTGAAGTTTTAGGGAGCAGCTGGGGGAAGGAGGGCTCATTGAAGAGAAAATGATCCTTCAAGTGGGGCTCGGGCACATTTTCAATCTTGGGAAGGCCTCAGCACTTCAGGACTGAGAAATGGCAGGTGGGCAGGGAGGACCATACGCAAGGCCATCGGATGCATCGGGTTCAGGGTTTCTGGGTTCAGGGACAGCAAAGAGACCTGGGAATTCAAGTGATGCTGGCCTTGGTTCCCCTGGACAGAGCTGGGGTTGCTCTGCATCATCTCCTCCTGGTTCAGTGGAGCTCTTGGCTTCTCAAGCCTTGAAGAAGCCATCGTGTTTGGGCCTGTGAGCACATCTGGCACTTGAAATTCCTGCCCTAGCTGGAGGTGATCAGCCCAGTAATCTTGTATACCATCTGCATACGTTGACTGGGCAGCTGACTGGGTTAAAAATTTCTGGGTTTTTTTTTTTCACAGAGAGACATTATTTTTAATGACTAGATTGCAATGATTTTAGTATATATATATATATATATATTTTTTTTTTTTTTTGCCCAGCTGGCACATTTATTGGCATTAAAACACAAGACCCTTTCCAGCACCAGGAAGCCACATTCAAAGGGTGTCCCTTTGCCCCATTTCTGCAAAAACTCTCAGGCCTTAGCAGTAGCCTGAGCCCCCAGGGCTGTGAGCTGCTGAATATTCTGACTATCATTTCCATGACGGACTGTTTCATGGTGTGCTTCTCCTGAAGAGCTGGTTGGATTTTCTCCATCTGCTTGGTTAGAAAGTCTATCTTTCTCTTGAAGAAGTCCTTGGCATCCTCAGCTGTCTTCTCTACATAGTACCCAGTTCCCACATCGATGAGCCCGTGTTCCACATCATGCAGCTTCCCAGGGACATACATAGAACTCGTCAGTGGGACGAGTAATTCTTTCCCCTTGTTGCTCTTGTTCAGCACGTTCAGACAGTCCTTGGCTTCCACATACTTGGTCTGTACCACTTTGAGCTGGGCAATGGATGTGGACAAGAACTCCACTTCCTGATCCAGCTGGTTCTTGAGTATTTCTAGCTGCGGCAGATTCAGCTCCGTGATGTTAATAGGCTGTGCCATGTTGGGAAGGAGCTTAGTTTAAATATATATATTTTTGTAGTTAAATGTCTTTTTTTATTTTTATTATACTTTAAAGTTTTAGGGTACATGTGCACAATGTGCAGGTTTGTTACATATGTATACATGTGCCGTGTTGGGGAGATTTTTGATCTGTTAATTGTGACAGTGTTGGGTTTATAGATGCCAGTGAAAGCTCTCTGGTGTTTCTGGAATGGAGCTCTAGACTCTGCTCAAAAGATACACTAGACACAGACAAGATCTCTAGGCAAGAGGAGACCTGTGATGGGCTCCTCGATAAAGTTGGGGAGATCTGGTCGTTCACATCCACCATCAATTGCTGAATCTCCAGAACCATGACATTGCAAATTTGGCAATGGGGATCTGGACATAGGATTCGCCGCACACTTCCCTCCAGGGGAAGCCAGCCCTGGCTGGAAAGAGAAACATGGCAAACATTAATGATGGAGTGGCATCTACCTTCTTGGAAGAGTGTGGGCTAGAGTTGGCGTTGCCCTTCCCTAGTCCTGCAAGTCTAGAAGCCTACACCCCCTTCATGTCTACTCCTCTACTTTTCTTCTTAAGAAAATGGCATTTGGTAAGGTATGGTGGGCTGGGTTTAGGACTTGTTGGACAAGGCCTCAGACAACCCACAGAAGGGCATGGCCCTCAGAGAAGACTGGGAGCTGAGTTCTGTGTTGGCCTTGTTGAGAAGCTGAACTAGGAGAAAGGAACTAAGCATGTGGAAGAGTCAGTTGGTTAGCTGATGGGGCATCACCAGGAATATCACAAGGTAGAACTTTCTTGCAGTCTCATTTGAGGCTAAGAAACCCGAAGCCTAGTTTTCAGTACATCCAAACTGTGGAAAATGAGGTTTATGTGGTACTTATGCATTCTGGGGGCTATGAGATATCCCTGATGATGTACCCAACATCTCCTGGGAACCAATCTTTTTCTCTAGAAATATTAAGAGGATAAGATGATAGGCTCCTGTCTTAGGGCTGTGCCAGGAACTGGACTCCCTGAATATAGAACTAAAGGAGGTATTATCAGCAGGGTTCATCTTGGTCAGCTGAGTCTGCCCATGTAAGGGTGTAGCTGTAAAGAGAATATGACATGGGTGACTTCCTCATGAAAAATCCATTCTCTTGACTGGATAACATATCTCAGAGCTGAGTAGAACCCCATATAATGTCTTTTATGAATAATGTACTAGTAAAATCCTGAATTTCAGAACTAATGTGACCCTGCCCCAAATCAGTGTTGGGTGACTCTTTCCTCCTGTGATGATTATGCCTTTGCAACCCTCTCAACTAGTGAACCAGCCTCCACTGTGTATGTCTCCCTCCCAGCCATTTTCCATCTCCTCAGTCCTGCCCCAGGCTAAATGAAAAAATCACCACAGGCCAGGCTGGTGTTTAGAGACTGCATACAGCAATAGATCACCTTTTCATGACAGACAGCAGCTCTTGGCTCTTGTGGCTTCTCATCTTCTTCCTGAGAAAGTCTCCTAGCTGAGGAACCAGAAGACAGTGTTATAGTAGACAGTGGCATGGTAGAGTTTTCAGAGTATCTATAGGAGGTTGGAGGCCCTTGACTCTCAGCAAGAAGACACTGAGAACCCTAATTATAAATGCTTTAAGGCCTTTCTGTGCACAGTATAATGAATCATGACTTGTTCTCCTATGCCCATTCTTATTTGACCTTAAGAACCATACTGTGAGTGAGAGGATCATCAGATGCCCATGTGATGGCAAACAAGACTGAGAGATGAAGTGACTTCCACAGGTTTTAAAACTAGTAAATGACACAACTAAGGACATCTGCACTATTGCCTCAATTCTTTATTCCCGTGGGAATAATGTAGAGAATTTTGGAATGTTTACAAGGTAAGATTTCCCACCCATGGAAGTTTCAGTCGGGGGAACTGGAGTCTTCAGTGGCAGAGCACCTGGCTCTTGGCTCCAGGGGTCATAGAGGGACAGGATTCATGGGAAACCCCACAGTGGAAGGGAGTCACAGGAGAGATTGGGACTTTACCTGTTGATGCTGCATCTCTAGCTCTTTGCCTGACTTTTTGGTGACACTTAAAAGACAAAAACATTAGAATGTGAAGCTGGGACACCATTTTCTTTCTCATGTCCAAACTTACATGAGACTTACATATATTTTCCACTCCCTTTCTATATATCTATCTGTATTTTATACACTGTCCTGGATTTTCTTTGCCTATTCCACCTTTTTACCCCATTTTCCTTCTCTGCTTATTTCTGATTCACTTGGAGGCTTTTCCATATTCTATACCTCCCATCTGATTCCCAGATAAGTCCTGCTGGATGCTGGGGATGAAGCAAGAGACAGGATGGTACAGATGAAGGTGTATGTGTTTCTAATACCCAAAGACTTCAGTTTATAAACACTTTAAAGGGCCACCAACCAAAAAAATCCCCCATATTGTGAGGTCTTCTGAGATCCAGTGAGATAGATCCCATATCATCTAGGTCTCTATTCAAGTCAAATGGAAAGCTTCTTGTCTTTTCGATTAGAGTATGGTTCAGGGAAGACCTGGTAGGAAATTACTTTTAGGCTCTGAGAAGGAAAAGACTATATAAAAGTAACTAAAGGTATGGCATAAAAATTGGGGGAGAGGGGAAGTGGGGTCAGTAAGGAAGGACTCTGGAGCTTAAAAGCATATTATCTGAGGCTTAATTAGTTCAGTTGGAATCATAGTGTTGCCCTACCCGGCAGCAGCTCCTTTCAACTTCCAAGTTCAATTCATGGTGGCTCCTTTTCACTTGCCAGATAATTAGAATAATGATGAAGATGGAGCCATACATGTATAAGGGATATCCAACATCCCACGGAACAAAAGTAGGGCTCAACATGGTCTAAACCTCATTAGCCTGAGATCAGCGATCCCTCTATCTCGGCATTCAGGGTTCTGGTGCCTAATGACTCCCAGTGCTAGGCCTTGTCATGTCCACCTCACAGAGGACGGAACTAGGCCACCC
>NW_026652294.1:51087394-51230051 GCF_009828535.3 Hylobates moloch | reverse complement strand
AGAGATGAAGTGACTTCCACAGGTTTTAAAACTAGTAAATGACACAACTAAGGACACTGGGAGAGCATGGGGAGGGAGAGGGGGGCCTGGGAAGGGGCCAGTGAGATCCAGTTTCCAGAAGGAGGGGTGGATGCTGCCAACTGCCCCTCTTTCCTGCCTTGTCCCTCTCCTCCACTATAAACTTCTCTCGTGTTCTTGCCTGGTCCACAGCCAGGCAAGTAGCATACTAGGGTATTTCCAGAGTGTATCAATTCCAAGGTCAGGCCTACTACAAAAGCCACAGGGGCAGGTCCCTGGGCGGGCAGACTGACTCATGGGAATCCAGACGGTGGGAAGGGAAGCCCTCCTTGCAGTAAATTGTGCTAGCAGCTAGAGTTTGTCAGGGGAGAGAGGGAAGATACAGTGAGGGGCCAGGGCAGAATTACACACATATGGTTTTGCCATAATGGCAAAAACCACAGTTACTTTTGCACCAACCTAAGAGTTCAGAGTAAGCACAAACATGTCAAGAAAGACACACTTATGTCTTCCTTGGACATGACTTGGGTGTTCCTGGACTCATGAACTTGGATTTGGGTGTTCATGAGTCCTTGGGTGTTCAAGGACTCATGAACACCCTGCATCAGATATGCTCGAGCAAACACAGTCACAAATGCACAGACACAAAGACAAGTTTGCACACAGAACAGACAGCCCATCTTACAGACCCACAGACACAAATGCAGTCCAAACCCATCCTGCAAAGACCCTCTCCTCCATAAATCCTCTAGGCTACCTCAGACCAGGCTCATCTCTCCTTTAAACTCTGGTTTGTCATTTCTGTCCCATTGCTTGTCCTTTAATAGGATAGTTTTGGTTTCACATGCATACCCCTGGTCTCAACAATGTGGCTGTGTGCTCTGAAAGAATGTCAGGGTCAGGAAGAAAGTCTTCTTCAGCAGCCTCATCCTTCGACTATACACCCATCACCCCGAGGGCCCCCAATTTACTGCTGGCTCCATCCTTGAAGGGTCCTGGCTCTCAGACTCTTTGACATAGCAGACACAAGGGAAGAACAAACCACGTAGACACACTTAGTCCACGTTATCCTCAGGAAATCATGAAGAACCAGGTCCCGGTTCCCCAGTCAGAAAACCCTTACACAAGACATGATCTCATATGTAGCTCTAGCCTAAACTTCATGTTAACCACAATCCCACCCCTATCGACCATACCTCTAAACCCAACTCCAACCCCATTCCCAAAGAAAACTCTAAACCACAGTTTTTCAAATAAGAAGGAACACCTGTACCTCAGACAGGTAATGCTAGTGACTGTGATCCAAAATGTTTACATGGCCAAATAAGTTTGAGATAGAGAACTTATCCGCCCTCTCCCCAGCAGCTTAATGCCTCCCTTCCCTAGCTGGACCACAGCTATAGTGACCACTCTGTACCCATGAGTGGAGGACCCAGAAACAGCAAACAACCTGTCATCTATACAAGATTAACACCACATATTATGCATAAGCCTAAATCCCTCTCCACACTATCTTGAAAGCTTAAAATCAGCCTCCAACACAAAATTTATCTCCCTGTCTAAATTCTAAATGCCAGCAGTGCCTTACTCCAACCCTAACACCTTCCTCATCTAAGATACACCAACTGCTATCAACAGGAACCACAAACCCAGTTCCAAACCCTACTTTAATATCACCATGATTCCCACCCTATCCTTACCACTACCTCACTCCAAACTGGAACCATAACATCAATGCTGTTCTAAGCATAATTCTAACTCTAACTGTAACCCTAGGTAGCTATACATTGAGGAATACATACATCTATGCTAGGCACACACATTTTGCACACATATGTGTCATATAGTTCCCCAGGAGCTCAGGAGATCTTTCAATAACAGCTGCACAGTCCATGGGGCATCTTGTTCTGGGAAGACTCAATGCTCATCTGGGAACCCAGGAATGGCCATGCTCCCAGACCCTGTGACCCTTGTCAGATATACAGGCCTATAGGGCCCAGCCCACTCCAAATTCTGTAGCAGAACTAGCCCAGCCCTTGAGCTGAAATTCTCGCCGTACCCCTCTGTGGCTGTTACCTGCCAAGCTGGGAGCATCTCCCGCCCTGGAAACTCTACCAGGTGAGAGCAAACAGGCCCTGAGGCTGAAGGGAATGTGGTCCTTTCCAATGTGGGGATTTCCAGACTCTTGCAACACCCAAACCTGGGATGTCTACTCCAGAACTGGCCCAGGTGCCTGTCCTAGACAGGTAGTGGGCCTGCTAACACTGTGGCTGAGGTAGATGTGAATAAGCACAGTTCCTCTCACCTTCCAGGATCTCAGTCTGGTGATGGAGTGTTAGATCTGAATTCATTATCACAGGTAGGGCTGAAGTCATGTGTGGCTCAATCTCTTCTAGGCTGCCTCAGTGCCTCCCTCTCAAGCTTCCAGGTTCACCTACAGACCAGAGCGTGGGCAGAGACTCACTATTCCATTCTTGCTCTCAGGGCAGCTGTTTTCTGACCTAGTTTTTCATCCAGCCAGGTTTCCACCTCCAGCAAAGCTTCCCCCCTTTCCTTTCGGCTCCTAACTTTTTTCTAAGCCACGGGACCAAGCAGGGAGGCCCCAACATCTCCAGGATGGAACATCTCTGTGAGGCTGCTCAACCACTGAAGGCTCTAGGCCACAGATAGGGGCTTAGAGTCTATACAAGAAAGAGCTTCCTGAATCTAGAAAAGGTAGGCAAGGATGCGACCCGAAGGTGCTGTGGACACCATCTGACGCTAACAAGTCGGCTCCTAGATGGCATGACCAAGGGCAAAGGGACAACGGGATGTTTTGAGTGAGATAGGGAACCTGGGATTTTAGGAGAGGAAGAAGCACAGCCCCTTCCTCTTCCCTGCTATGTTCCCCCTAGCTTTCTCAGAGGCAGTGTCAGGCTGGAAATTCCCCTCCCTAGGTGAGCACCACTCCAGCTTCTTCAGACAATCTTTTTTTGCTTCCCACTGGGTCTGTGCCCAGATGAAGTATGAATGAGGAGCAGAATAGATCCGCATGGCTATTCTGGCTGCACCTCACCAAATGCTGGGCTACCTGCACGGCAGAATCCTGGATAACCTGGTAAAAATAAAGATTCTTTGGCTGTACTCTGATGATATCCTATTTAGGAACTGATGTAATGCCTCTAATTCTGTTTTTTTTTTTCTTTGAGACAGAGTCTCGCTCTATCGCCCTGGTTGGAGTGCAGTGGCGCAGTCTCGGCTCACTGCAAGCTCCGCCTCCCGGGTTCACGCCATTCTCCTGCCTCAGCCTCCCGAGTAGCTGGGACTACAGGCGCCCGCCACCACGCCCAGCTAATTTTTTGTATTTTTAGTAGAGACGGGGTTTCACCGTGTTAGCCAGGATGGTCTCGATCTCTTGACCTCGTGATCCGCCCGTCTCGGCCCCACAAAGTGCTGGGATTACAGGCGTGAGCCACAGCGCCCGGCCGGACCTTGTTTAAAAAACAGAATTAGGCTGGGCGCAGTGGCTCACGCCTGTAATCCCAGCACTTTGGGAGGCGGAGGCGGGCGGATCACGAGGTCAGGAGATCGAGACCATCCTGGCTAACAAGGTGAAACCCCGTCTCTACTAAAAATACAAAAAATTAGCTGGGCGCGGTGGCGGGCGCCTGTAGTCCCAGCTACTCGGGAGGCTGAGGCAGGAGAATGGCGTGAACCCAGGAGGCGGAGCTTGCAGTGAGCCGAGGTCACGCCACTGCACTCCAGCCTGGGTGAAAGAGTGAGACTCCGTCTCAAGAAAAAATAAAAAATAAAAAATAAACAAGGTCCACAAGTGATTCTGATGGGCCTCCAAGTTTTGGAAACTGTCATCCATTGTAATATATTATTCTGGAATCATGCACGTAACAACCCTACCACATATACACACTAAGCTCATGACATCCTGCCTTTCTTGGAAGTACGGAATGAGAAATGACTGCTAATGGGTATAGAATCTCTTTTTGGAGGTATGAAGATACTCTGGAATTAGTCATGATAGTTTCATAACTGAATATTCTAAAAACCAATGAATTGTGAACTTTAAAATATGAATTTTATAGTATGTGAATTCTATCTCTATTTTAAAAAAAAAAGGTGAAATAAAAGACTTTTTCAGAGATGTAATAGCTGAAACAATTCATCATCAACAGAACTTTATGAAAAGAAATTTTATAGAAAGTCCTTCAGGCAGAAGGCAAATATTACCATACAGTAATCTGGATATACACCAAGAAATGAAGAGCAGAAATGATAACTATGTTGGTAAATATAAGCTCTCTTTTCTTAATTTTTAGTCACTCTAAAAGACAGTGGATTTTAAAAATAATTAAATGAAAAATAATAATGTCAGGTTACATTTAGAAAAAATAGAGACATAAAATGAATGACAATAGCACAAATGCCAGGAGATACAGAAGTAGAAAAGAAACTGTAATGTTTTTAGGCTATAAGTGGAATAATATTACTTGAAGATTGTATCGGTTAGAATTCAATTAAGGAAGCACAACCACTAGGAGATATTATATACAAATAAAAGTTTAAATATATATGAATATGGGTTCGTTGATGGGATTTGGCCTTACGTAAGTGTGAGAGCTGGTTAAGCAATCTTAGATAGCTACTGTCTTTACCTCTGATACCAGAGATTGAAATCCATAAGGTGGGAATCAGGAGTAAAGGTGGATATAAAATGAGAGATAAGACTAGGAAGGACGAAGCAAGCATGAGCTGGATCTCATGATGATGGAGCAAAATTCATGTCAGTTCTGCTGTCACTGATCTTAGTGGTGTGAGTGTCCTGCAGAGATCAAGACTCTTCAGCAGGGAGCTAAACACAGGCACTTGGCTCAGGTGTTAGAGAGCCTGATGGAGGATCCAGGGAAAGGTGGGGCACTTGCAGACCCACCCACTGCCACCCACCAGCAAGTTGAGCCAGCAAATAGGAGACATGTACATATACTACAAAATAGCTGCTACCTCACTCTGCTTTCCAAGCCCCTATAAGAATCTGTCCTGTGACCCATCATAACCATAAACATAAAGGAAAGGGAACCCTGAGAAATTCAGTTCAAACCCTCCAAAATGACACATTACAAAATCATCACAAAGATAAGTTAAAGAAGTATATGCCCTAAAACAACCACTATAGAAATAAACATCATAAACCAAAAAGATGCGTAACAACAACAAAGGAGAAATAAATAAATAAAATGTTTTAAATCATAAAAAGAAAAAGGAAGCAAAGAATATATGGGACAAATAGTAAATGGCAAGATGGTAGATTTAAACACAATCATATCAATTAATTACCTTAAATGTAAATGTTCTAAAAATCCTAATAAGAGGCAAAGCTTGTGATACAGGATTTTTTTAAAGTAAGACCCAACTACATGCTGCCTTCAAGAAGCCCACTTTATGGGCAAACGACAGGAACAGACACTTTTCAAAAGAAGACATACAAGTGTCCAACAAACATATGAAAACATGCTCAACAGCACTGATCATTAGAGAAATGCAAATCAAAACCACAATGAGATTCCCTTTCACACCAGTCAGAATAGCTATTATTAAAAAGTCAAAAAATAACAGATGCTGCGAGATTGTGGAGAAAAAGGAATACTTATACACTGCTGATAGAAATGTAAATTAGTTGAGCCATGTGGAAAGCAGTTTGGCAATTTCTCATAGAACTTAAAACAGAAGTACCATTCAACCCAGCAATCCTGTTATTGGGTATATACCCAAAGGAATATAAATCATTCTACCACAAAGACACATGCACACAAATATTAATCACAGTAGTATTCACAATAGCAAAGACATGGAATCAACCTAAATACCCATCAATAATAGACTGGATAAAGAAAATGTGGTACATATATGCCATGGAATACTACACAGCCATAAAAAAGAATAAGATCATGTCCTTTGCAGGGACATGGAGGAGGTGGAAGCCGTTATTCTCAGCAAATAAACACAGGAACAGAAAACCAAACACCACATGCTCTCACTTAAAAGTGGGAAGCTAAACATTGAGTACACACGGACACAAAGAAGGAAACAACAAATACTGGGGCCTACTCGAGGGTGGAAGGTGGAAGGTGGGTGAGGATCGAAAAACTACCTATCAGTACTATGTTTATTACCTGGGTGATGAAATACTCTGCATAACAAACTCCTGTGTTCACACAATTTACCTATATAACAATCCAGCACATGTACCCCTTAACCTAAAACAAGAGTTTTTTTAAAAAAGAAACCCATTTTAAATATAAAGACACAAGCAAGTTTAAAATGTTATGTGAGGATATATATAATATATACATTTCTATATATTTATATTTATATAATGCTAATATTATTCAGAAGAAAGCTGGAGTGGCTATATTAATATTAGTCAAAATAGATTTTATAGCAAGGAATACTACCAGATTAAGGATCATTTCAGAATGGTAACAGGTTCAACTCATCAAAAGGATATAAACATCCTAATGTTTAAGCATCTAGTAGCACAGCATCAAAGTACAGGAAACAAAACCTGATAGAATTGCAAGGATGAATCCCAATTAAAATTGAAGATTTCCAGCCCCTCTCACAATAATTGGGAAAATAAATACACAGATCAGTAGCTTACAGAAGATTTGAACAATACTTGGAAGCAACGTGACATAACTAACATTTGTAGATGATTTCATCCAACAACAGAAAAGTACACATTCTTTTCAAAAACACACAGAACAGTTAGCATGATATACCACATCCTGGGCCATAAGATAAGACTGAATAAATTTAGAAGTTTTCCATTATACAGAGTATGCTCTCTAAATACAATAGAATTAAGTTAGAAATCAGTGGCAGAAAGATATCTGGAAAACCCTCAAATATTTGGAAACTAAATAACATACTTCTAAATATCTCATGGATAAAGGAAACACTCAAAAGGAGAATTAAAAATATTTTGAACTAATGGAAATTGAAAATGCAATGTATCAAAAATTGTGGTATGTAGCTAAAGCAGTTAAATTTATAAACAAATTTTATAAATACAAATTTAAAGAGAAATTTATAGCAATAAATACTGATATTAAAGAAATAGAAAAATCTCAAATAAATTAAGATTCCACCTTAATAAACTAGGAAAAGCAAAGTCAATTAAACACAAAGAAAGCAGAAGGAAACAATAAAAATAGCAGAAATCAATACTATAGAAAACAGAAAAACAATATAGAATCTTAATGAAATCAGAAACTGATTCTTTGAGAACAAATGATAAAACTCTAGTCAGATTGATCCAGTAAAAAAGAGAGAAGACACAAATTACCAATATGAGGAATTGAGGAGTACTATAAAACAGTCTACAGGTATTACAATGAGAAAAGGAATATTATGAATAACTTTATGCCAACAAATTTAACAGATTAAATAAAATTTAATTAAAAGATATAAACTATAAAAGTTCACTCCAGAAGAAACAGATAACCTGAATAGCCCTACATCTAATACAAAACTTGAAACTGTCATTAAAAGCATTCGCATGAAGAAAATTTTAGACCCAGATGGTCTTACTGGTATTCTATTAAACACTGAAGGAAGACTACTACCTACCAAATCTCCACAAACTCTTCCATAAAACTGAAGACAAGGTAGTACTTGCCACCTCATTCCGAGGTGAGCACTATTTTTTTAAAAAAATTATATAGACGGGGTCTCACAGGCTGATCTTGAACTCCTGGCTTCAAGTGATCTTCCTGCTTCAGCCTCCCAAAGGGCTAAGATTTACATAAATAAGCCAGTGTGCCTGGGCAAAGTGAGTACTGTTTTAATGCTAAAAGAGGCAAATTACAAGAAAAGTATAGCAAGTACCCTTCGTAATCAAAGACACTAACTTCTTAAGAAAAAATTAGCAAACAAATCGAACAATATATATAAAAATAAAAATTTTCATGACTAAGTGGGGGTATGCCATGGGAATGCAAGGCTGGTTAAACATTTGAAAATCAGTTAATGTAACCTGCAATATCAGTAAGTTAAAGAAGAAAAAACAATATGATCAACTCAATAGATGCAGAAAATACATTTGACAAAATCCAAGATTGTTCATGACAAAAACACTCAGAAAACCAGGATAGATGGGAACTTCCTCAACATGATAAAGGGCATCTACAGTAGTCCTACAGTTAATATCATATTCAGTGGTAAAAGACTGAATACTTTCCCCTACCATCAGGAACAATGCAAGGAAGCCCACTTTCACCACTCCTTTTCAACATAATACTCAAGTTAGCCAATGCAATAAAACAAGATAAAGAGATAAGAGATAAAAGATTGCAAAGGAACAAATAGTGTCCTATTCACAAGCAACATTATTGTCTCTGTAGACAGTCTCACAGATAAAAAGACAGCAGAACTAGTGAGTTTAGTAAGGTCACAAAATATGAAGTAAATATGCAATAATCAGTCATATATATGTATTATCAATGAACAATTTGAAAAAAAATTTAAGTATCATTTAGAATAGCACCAGTGTGGTATTGGAATAAAGACTCAAAAACAGATCTATGAAACAGAATAGAGATTTCAGAAATAGATTGCTACATATATGGCCGATTTTTAACAACAGTCTTCAATAGATAGTACTAGAACAATTGCATATTCTCACTTTTAAAAATAACTTCAATCCTATATCTTGTACCATACACAAAATTACTAGTCCAATACCAAAATGATCCATAAAAGAAAAAAAATTGATAAATTCTACCTCATCAGAATTAAGAATTTCTGTTCTTTAAAAGACATGGTTGAGAGAATGAAAGGACAAGCCACGCTCTGGTAGAAAATATTTGCAAATCACATATCTGATAAAGGACTTGTATTCAGAATATACAAAGACCTCTCAAAACTCATTAAGTAATTTAAAAAAACAAACAACTCCCACAAAAAGAAGATATAAGAGATTGTCCCCAGGACTTTGGGAGGTGAAGGCAGGAGGATCGCTTGAGGCCAAGAGTTTGAGACCAGCCTGGGCAACATAGTGAGACCCTGTCTCTACAAAAAATAAAAAAATTAGCTGGGCACAGTGATGTGAACCTGTAGTCCCAGCTACTTGGGAGACTGGGACAGGAAGATGGCTTGACCCCAGGAGTTTGAGGCTGCAGTGAGCTATGATTGTGCCACTACACTCCAGCCTGGGAAACAAAGTAAGACCCTGTCTCTAAAAAGAAAATTAGTAATACAAATGATAAAAAGAAATGTTCAAACAAACATATAAAGAGCCTCTGCATTATTAGTCATTGAGGAAATATAATTAAAATCACTAGTTAAAAATAATTTATATTTTAAAACAGCTAGAAGAAAATATTTAGTGTTCTCAACACAAAATTATTATCTGTCCTAGTTGATTAAAACAATCCTAATAGTGACTTTCTAAAATGATTTCATGATCTATTATTGGATCTATACACAACCTGAGAGGATCATTTTAAAGTTTTAATTAAAGAACTACCACTTTTTCTTTTGATTTGAAAATGGTCACCTCTAAGAGACAAGGGCAACATGTGAGGTATAAGGCAAGTTTTGGTACAAGAACAAATTGCTCAAACTTGTCCTGAGAGTCTGTGTGATTGGGAGGTCTACAGATGGATAGTCACTAATATGACTTTGACTGAAGAAGAAAAGTCTACTCCATGCAAGAAACTTATTGCTATGGTCTGAATGTGTCTCTCCAAAATCCATTATATTGAAACTTTATAACCAATGTGATGGTGTTAGGAGGTGGAGACTTTGGGAGACTCCGCCCTCATGAATGGGATTGGTGCCCTTACAAAAGAGTCCCCAGAGAACTGCCTCACCCCTTTCACCATGGGAGGACACAGCGAGAAGGCACTATCTATAAATCAAAAAGCAGGCCCTCACCAGATACCAAGTCTGCCAGCATCTTGATCTTGGAATTCCTAGCTTCCTACACTATAAGAAATACATTTCTATTGTTTATAAGCTGCCTGATTGTGGCATTTTGTTATAGCAGCCTAAATGGACTGACACTGATCCTCTTTGATCTGTGGGGATATGTAAAAAGAATGTTGATTGCAGCACTACTTATAGTGATAAATAGGTAGAACCTCAAAAAAGGAATTATTTGATAAATTGCAATATATTCATGCTATGAATAAGAAAACAACACAGCTTTAATCCAGTGAGAACACAGTGACTAATCAGTGATTCCATTTGCAAATTGGATCAGCTGTATTTTCAGCACAGGATGGTGTATTCAGAAGTTCCAGTGGGAAGATGGAGAAATGAGTGAATTGCAAAAGTTTATCAGTTATAATATTTATATTTGAAAAAACATTTAAACCCCCTCATTTTTTATGTCATGCAGACTATGAAAGGTAAAACTCAACATCTTAGCTATCTGGTTCCTAGGAATATGCAGACAGCTCTAGCTCATCAAATAGTGGAGCAAACCTGTCCCCTGAGGAGCATCAGAATTTAGGAGGAGAAGCATCCATGAGACCGCTATATTCATCGGAAAGAGGGCATAGGCTAAAAAGTCTTAAAATAATTGATTTGTAGACCTGGAAGTCTTCAAATTAGTATGGAAACATACTAAATTCACTTTTTTGAGACCTGCTCACTGGAGGAATATCAAGGCTATGCATATTTAAAACAAACAAATACACACAGAAACCCAAAAATGTTTTCCAGCCCTGACCATGGGATCTGTGAGGGCAGAAATCCATTGAATAGAATTATTAAAGGAAGGGGTCCAGGCGTGGTAGCTCACGCCTGTAATCCCAGCACTTGGGGATGCCAAGGCATGTGGATCACAAGGTGAGGAGATCGAGACCATCCTGGCTAACACAGTGAAACCCCGTCTCTACTAAAAATACAAAAAATTAGCTGGGCATGGTGGCGGGCGCCTGTAGTCCCAGCTACTCAGGAGGTTGAGGCAGGAGAATGGTGTGAACCCGGGAGGCGGCGCTTGCAGTGAGCCAAGATAGCACCACTGCACTCCAGCCTGGGTGACAGAGCGAGAGTCCATTTCAAAAACAAACAAACAAAAAAAGAATTCTTAAAGGAAAACAAAGTCTGGCCGGGCGTGGTGGCTCACGCTTGTAATCCCAGCACTTTGGGAGGCCGAGGCGGGTGGATCACGAGGTCAGGAGATCGAGACCACAGTGAAACCCCGTCATTTACCGGGGTGGTGGCGGGCCTGTGTCCCAATCGAGGTGGGCAGAAAATGGGTGAACCGGAGCGGTTTCAGTGAGCAAAAAAAAAAGGAAAACAAAGTCCAAATCCAAATAATAACAACATAGATTAACCAAGTCATTTTTAAGGTGACATAGCTTTAGTTTTGGGAGGAAATTGTGGGGAAGCAACCAGTTAGGCTAATGCCCTTGATGCTTAACTGAGGTGAGTATCAAACTTATATTATAGGACACTTTGATTAAAAGAGATGTTGCTCCAGTATTCAAGATATGCCACTGCAGTGCTTGAGAAATTAACAAAATCAGCTTTAGCTTCTAGAAACACAAATGGTAGTGATTGTCAAGAATTGTGCCAAGTGCGGTGGCTCAGGCCTGTGATCCCAGCACTTTGGGCGGGCAGATCACCTGAGGTCGGCAGTTCAAGACCAGCCTGGTCAACATGGCGAAACCCCGTCTCTACTAAAAGTACAAAAATTAGCTGGCCATGGTGGTGGGCACCTATAATCCCAGCTACTCAGGAGGCTGAGGTAAGAGAATCATTTGAACCCGGGAGGTAGAGGTTGCAGTGAGACGATATCGCACCACTGTACTCCAGCCTGGGTGACAAGAGTGAGACTCCGTAAAAAAAAAAAAAAAAAAAGAAAAGAAAAGAAAAGAATTGTACAGGATCTGCGATTTTATTTGCAAGTTAACAAACTATCCTACTACTGTTTCATGAATGCTGGCAGAAGATGCAAGACTCCCAAGTCAGAGATAAAGGACTTTATTACTCACAGTACAGCCACAGCAAAAGCCTCACCATGCTTTTTTTGCATCAGTTCCCCTTGTCTCCTAAGTCCCATGAGATTGGCACAGCGTCTATGAGAGATGCCTGCACATGCAGTGGGCTGCATTACAGTAGAGAAACACTGAACTTTGGGGACTCACTGCTTTTACAGTAAGAAGAAACAAGCCTGATCTTTGTTCATGAGTAGACATAACCTTAACCCTAAAAGTTGCTTGTTGCAAATATAACGCTGAGAAATGGATAAGAAACAGCCAGAACCTTGCATTCTCGGCATCCCTAGTATGGCCCAGGACAGGTTGCCTCTCTCAACGGTGATTAGTGGTAGGTAAAAATAAATGGCTAGTGAGAAAAAACAAGACAAAACAAAACAGAAAACTGGCTTTCCTTGTGCTGGTAGAAGTCCTAGGAAAGACACTTGGGTTAAAAAGTAAATCAATTAACAAAGACCCCCACAAATTATGCCTAATGATTACTTCTTTAGCTGGTAGGTGGAATTGAGGTTTCCTGTTTCCTTATTAAGGAAGAAAAGAGAGATAGAAAACATAATCACAGGAACAATATGAATGTCAAAGAATCTGTGGTAACTTGAGAAGGGTTTGGAAAAAACTTCTGGGCAAAATCAAAGGTGGTGATAAACAACAATGGGACAAGAAAATAGAATAGACCTATCTGGCTGAATGAAATGAGAGTAAATGGTGAACTTAAACCTCTTCTTGCTATTGTTGGTGGGGACAGTCTCTAACATGGCCCCCCATGATTCCCACCTCCTGGTGTTCATGCTTTGTGTAATCCCATCTTCTTGAGTCTGTGGGTGGATATGTGACTTGATTCTAATTAACAGAACATGGCAAAGGTGAGCAGAAGTCACTCCCATGAAGACATTGCATTATATAACTTCATCTTCTAGCACACTTGCTCTGGCTTAATGAAGTGGCCATGTTGGGAAGGACACATGGCAAAGAACTGCAGGTGGACTTTAGATACTAAGAGTAATCTCCAGTTGACATCCAGCAAGAAGTCAAGGTCTTCAAACCTAAAACTGCAAAGAAATGAATTCTGCCAACAATCTGAGTGAGCTTGGAAGAAGATTCTTCCCCAGTCAAGCCTCCAAATGAGAATGCTGCCCAGACAACACCTTAACTGCAGCCTAGGAGACCACAAGCAAGGATCAAGCTGGACTCCTGACCCACAGAAACTGTGAGATAACAAATTGTATGTTGTTTTAAGATACCACATTTTGGGTCATTTATTACATAATAATAGAAAACCAATATAATGCTGTAGCCATGATTGAAAGAGAAGTGTTTGTCAGGTAGCAATGCTTATGTGGGTAGCATGGAACTTGAAGAGCACCTGCTTAAAATGCAGTGAGACTATTTATAAAGGCAAGCAGAGGTGGGAGGAAGATATGACTGCTCCATAGCATGAGCTAGGGAAGAAAAAGACATCTAGGGAAATCATCACCCTCAGCTCATCCTATAAAGAAATCTACAAAGCTGTGGAGAATCTGAAGCCCTAAGCAAGAAGGAACCACCTCATCCTGCATGTTAACTGTAAAGTATCTTTATGTGCTTTCACTGGCTTCTTATATGTGAGTGGCAGATTTTTATAAAAGGCTTTAAAAATGTAACAGTGATCTTGAGGAAAATGTTAGGTTGGGGATGGGGCAAGAGGACTAAAGCAAAAGAAACTTCTGAAAATGGAAGCAAGGAAACACTAAAAATCAGTGGGTTTCACAGAAAAAGGAAGTCTCAATTTTCTCTGATCACAGGAGGAAGAACAATCGGGATAGTTCCCACTGCTTTACAAAGTGCAAGTGTTCACGAATCACTGAATAAATGCTGTAAAGATGACTGGGGAAAGCAAAGGGTTTATTGGAGATCACAGCGTCAGCACCCTTCCTCTAGGTCAAAGTGGGCCAGAGAGGGCTGAGGAGACCAAATCTTCAGAACTTGTTTCTAGAAACTACGGAGTCACAAGCTCATCATATCCACTCTGCTTCCTCAGAGATAGAACCGGAATGGTGAGTTGGGTTTAGCAGGGATGATGGTATGTAACCAATACAATAAATATAGATGATTTCTCTGACATCAGGGAAGAGATACTAAATTTTGGAATTTAGATGGTTTCCATCCCACATTTCATTTCCCTTAAATATACACACTAGTATAAAGCAGAATTGCCAGGTCATATAGAGATTCTCTTTAACTTTTTGAAGAACCATGAAATGTTTTCCACAGCAGCTGCACCATTTTACATTTCCACCAGCAATGCACCAGAGTTCCAATTTCTCCACAGCCTCACCACACGTTATTTTCCTTTTTTTTAAATAGCCACCCTACTGGGTGTGAAGTAATATCTCATTGTGTGCATATGTGTTTGTTTGTTTGTTTGTTTTAGTAGGGGCTGGGTCTCCCGTATTGCCCAGGCTGATCTCAAAGTCCTAGGCTCAAGTAATCCTCCTGCCTCAGCACCCCCAAGTAGCTGGGATTACAGGCACATGTAACTGCATCCAGCTTCACTGTAGTTTTGATTTGCATTTCCTAATGACTAATGATGTAGAGCATGTTTTTAATGTGCTTATTGGTCATTTGTATATCTTCTTTGGAGAAATGCCTATTCACATCATTTTCCCATTTCTAAATAAAGTTGTTTCTTTCTTGTTGAGTTGTAGGGTTCTTTATATATACTGGATATTAATCCTTTATCAGATGTATGATTTGCAACTATTTTCTCTTATTCCATGGGTTGTCTTTTCACTTTATGGTATTCTTTTATGCATAGAATTTTTAAAATATTGATATTTTATCTGTTTTTTCTTTTGTTACTCATGCCTTTGGTGTCAAAATCTAAGAAATTATTGCCAAATCCAAGGCGATAAATATTTTCTCCTGTTTCCTTCTAAGAGATTTATCATTTTAGCCTTGTCTTAGACTATTTTGTGCTGCTACAACAGAACAAGAGATTTATATCTTACATCTCTGGAGGCTGGGAAGCCCAAGATTGAGGGTCCACTTTCAGTGAAGGCCTTCATGTGGCATCATTTCATGGCAGAAGGTGGAAGGGCAAGAGAGCACGTGAGAAAGCAGGAGAACAAGACAGCCAAACTCACTCTTATAACAAACCCCCTGCCATGACTTACCCATTCCGGAGATAATGTCAATTAATTTATGAGGACAGAGCTCTCAAGACCTAACCACCTATTAGGCCCCACCTCTCAACACGGTTGCATTGAGAATTATGTTTCCAATACATGAACTTTGGGAGACACATTCAAACCATAGTAGCTCTTAAGCAAGAGTACATTCTTGCTTCTTCCTCTCCTTGACATTTCTTCCCAAATAAAATCTGCAAAAAACAGATTTCATGAGTTTAATCTTTGTAACCTTGGGCAAATTGCTAAACCTCTCTGAGTCTCAATGTTTAAAAGGGGATAATTTCACAAAGCTGTTGTAACAGTTATATGAGATGTTTAAACATACCTAGTATAGTGCCTAGCACACTGGTGCTCAACAATCCTATACATCCTTTATTCTTTCGTTCAAAGGCATTTCGCTCCAGGACCTGCCAAAGCCAGTTATTCCACCTGATCTTACTGCTTCCTTCTGGACGGTCAAACCCAGGGGCTCAAATCTCCTATCTTTGCTTTAGAGGCCTCACTGGTCCTCATCCCCCGCTTGGGGCCCCGTGCTGTTGCAGCAGTTTCTACCTCCACTAAAATGCAGCCTGGAAAACCTGGACTACCATGGAGAAGAAAAATCCGAATAGGGAAAGAGGGGAATGGAAAGAGACCCTACAAGGCCTCCACCTCTGGGCCACGGTGGTCACAAGTGACGGCACACGTAGGCCTATAGGGAGATAAAGGCCAAAGTTTTGGAGCCGTGGGAAGTCACTCATGGATCCCATGGCAGGATCCCCTCTCCCAGTCAGAGGTTGCTTCTGACAGTTCAAGGGCACAGTTTCAGGTCCTCCTTTTCTAGGGGGCCCTCTGGGGGCTCCACCATCACCAGGCTCCTGCAGCTCCCCTATGTTCCCAGGTGGTCTTCCACTGAGCCAGCTCGAGAGCACCTTTGTGCCTGCTCCCACAGTGACACAGAAGGGCTCCCTAAGGGCCAGTGCCCTCCACACGGGGGCTCCCCATGGCAGCAAATCCAGAGAGCACCCCGGGAGTCCATTCCCACAGCGGGTCTTCATGGGGGCGGTTCCCCGCAGCACCTCAGGGACTTCCCCCAATAGAGGCAGCTGTCACTCGGGGTTCATCCAGTGACACGGGGGCCACCTTGGAGGCAGCTCCCACGCAAGCACCTCAGAGTCCCCGGGGGACTGTCCACGGCCACAAACCCGCCCCTCAGGTGACGGCCCGGTCCCGCCGCCCCCGTCCCCACTTACCGGGACCGTCCGGGGCCGGCGGACTCTACACTGCGGGCCCTGCGCTGCCCAGCGGAGCTCGAGGGCCGGCTTGCTGGGCTGAGGGCCGGCAGCATGCAGCGCTGGCTGAGCTGGCCGGATGAGGCGGCCGGTTGAGGCGTGGGCGGCGGTGGCGGCGCGTGCGCCCACGCGAGGCTTTCTTGGCCGGCGGCCGGCGGGCGTTCCGCCCCGCCCCCCCGCGCCTCGAGGTACTGGCCTCGCGAATCAGCTAGGGGCACCGGCGTGCTTACGGTGGGGGGACGCGGGAGTGGGGTTCCATGGGCTCGGATAAGTAGTGGGCCCAGGTGCCAGTTGGCGCCCCCTACGAGCGCCCTGGACTGGGGCGCGGGGACTGAACTCGCCGGCCAACTGCAGCAAGGACAGTGTCCGCCCAGAGGGGGCGCAGGGCTGAGGCCGCTAACACTTTGTTCCGCTCCTGCCCATAAGGGTGAGAATGACTCTTCCAGCGACTTTGGCCCTCGTGCTCTCTCGCCAAGCTGCCACCCTAGGCCTCCAGGCTCATGACGCTGGCATTCGGACGCTCTCTGCAGTACTCCACTGGCCTCTGGAATGTCCAAATGACCCAACTCTGACTGCACTGTTTCCTGAGAGTATTGGCCTCCCATCTCCAGCAGGAAAGCTGGGCTGTCATGTAACCCACTTTTTGCTGCAGCAACCTCATCCCTCAAACTATTCAAACAGCCAGCAGTTCTGAAGGCTTTAATGTGTATTACACCAGACCACGTGCTTCGAAGAAAGGGAGGGCAACACAAAGAATATCAAAAATAATTAAGCCACTGATAGCTAATTATAAAGAAATAACTGAAGAAGTACAAATGAAATGCTGAGGACCTTATTTAAATTATTTTATTTATATATTTATAGTTGATGTACATTTGGCATACCTTGTGTTTCCAGATGAATTCAATTTCTATACCGTAAAATAGAATTCATCTCATCTTGTGGGGGATACAAACAAGAACTCATTTTGTCCTTACTGTCATGAAACTTACCAATAAGGACTATAAGGGAGGTATAGTATTTACTATGGTTTTAATGTTTGTTCCCTCCAAAACTCCTTGAAATTTAATTGCCCTTGTAATAGAATATAGAGGTGGACCTTTAAGAGGTGATTTGCCCATGAGGACTCTGCCCTTTTGGGTGAGTTTAATGCCTTTTAAAAAGGGCTTTCAGGAGTCAGTTACTTTCTTGGCTCTTCTCCTCTGCCATGTGAAAAACAGCATTCCCCAACTCTGGAAGATGCAGTGCTCAAGGCACCATCTTGGAAGTAGAGACCAGGTCCTTACCAGACACCAAACTGTTGGTGCCTTGATCTTGGACTTCCCAGCCTCCAGAACTGTAAGAAATAAATTTCTGTTCATTATAAATTACCTAGTCTGTGGTATTTTGTCATAGCAGCACAAAATGGACTAAGGCAATACTATATTTTGCTATTTTTTTTGGCAGGGGGATGGGGTCTCCCTCTGTTACCCAGGCTGGAGTACAGTGGTGTGATCATAGCTCACCATTGTCTCAAACTCCTGGAGAAGAGTTTTATGAAGAAGAGAAACCCTGGTGGCCTGAAAAACATATTTATTTCTCTCTCATTTTTGAAATATATCATTTGTGTGGTATAGAATTCCACACTGACACATTTTTTTCCAGTGCTTTAAAGATGCTACTCCACTGTCTTCTAGCTTGTATAGATTTGATCAGAAGTCTACTCTAATTCTTATATTTGTTACTCTTTATATAATGTTTCCTTTTTTCTAAAGCTGGCTTTAGCATCTTTGTCTTCCTTTCTCAGCAGTTCAAATAATATATGTCTAGGTCTGTTCTTAAGTGTTTACCCTGGTTAGTATTCTCTGAGCTTCTTGGATTTTTAGCTTGGTGTTTATCATTAATTTTGAGAATTTCAGCCAGGCATGTTGGCTTATGCCTGTAATCCTAACACTTTGGGAGGCCAAGGTGGGAGAATCACTTGAGCCCAGGAATTCAAGACCAGCCTGGGCAACATAGGGAGACCCCTATCCCTATAAAATATAAAAAATTAACTGGGTGAGATGGTGCATGCCTATAGTCCCAGCTACTTAGGAGGCTGAGATGGGAGGGTCTCTTGAGGCGAGAAGTCGAGGCTACAGTGAGCCATCATCGTGCTACTGCACTCCAGTCTGGGTGAGAATGAGACCCTGTTTCAAAAAAAAAGTTGTTTTCCTTTTTTTGAAAAACCCTTGGCCATTATTTCTTCAAATATTTCTTCTGTTCCATCGTCTTTCTTTTCTCCTGGGATGTCAATTGCATATACGTGTGATTGTTTAATATTGTGCCACAGCTCTTGGATGCTCTGTTCTGGTATTGTTTTGCTTTTTTCACTTTTTTCTTTCTGTTTCACGTTGGATAATTTCTATGGAATTATCTTCAGGTTCACTTATTTTTTCCTCCACTGTGGAGGAAAAAAACTACTACTGGTGAGCCTGACAAAAGCAACCTTTATCTGTGTAACTATACTTCCTATTTCCTATTCTTTCTTAGAGTTGCCATCTCTCTGATGAAATTACCCATATGATCAGGAAGGCTGTCTACCATTTCCACTAGATCCTTTAACATATTAAACATAGTTCCTTAAGTTTCTTCCTGATAATTCCAATATATGTATCATATATCTAAGTCTGGTTATGTTAATTGCTTTGTCTCTCATTTTTTTTTTTTTTTTTTTAGAGGGAGTCTCTTAGTCTTTCACCCAGGCTGGAGTGCAATGGCACAATCTCAGCTCACTGCAACCTCTGCTACCTGGGTTCAAGTGATTCTCCTGTCTCAGCCTCCTGAGTAGCTGGGATTACAGGCATCTGCCACTGCGCTCAGCTAATTTTTGTATTTTTAGTAGAGACGGGGTTTCACCACATTGGCCAGGCTGGTCTTGAACTCCTGACCTCATGATCCACCAGCCAAGGCCTCCCAAAGTGCCGGGATTACAGGCGTGAGCCACCGCACCTGGCCTGCTTTGTCACTTTATAGTGTGGTGATTTTCTCTTCCTTCTTCATATGCCTTGTAATAATATTTTGTTGAAAGCTGGACATCTGGGCCGGGTGCGGTGGCTCACACTTGTAATTCCAGCACTTTGGGAGGCCGAGGTGGGCGAATCACAAGGTCAGGAGTTCAAGACCTGCCTGGCCAATATGGTGAAATCCCATCTCTACTAAAAATACAAAAAATTAGCTGGGCATAGTGGCGGGTGCCCGTAATCCCAGCTACTTGGGAGGCTGAGGCAGGAGAATCGCTTGAACCCAGGAGGCGGAGGTTGCAGTGAGCTGAGATCACACCATTGCACTCCAGCCCTGGCAACAAAGTGAGACTCCATCTCAAAAAAAAAGGAAAAAAGAAAGCTGGACATCTATTGTGAGAGTAAAGACTGAGTTAAATCATTTTTATACCTGAAAATGATCACCCCTTTCCTTCTGCTAGGACTTTAGTATGGGAGATTGATTTTAGTCAGGAGCTGAGCTGTGTTTGGGTTTTGTTCTTGCTATGTTAATGTCAGTGCGTAACAGGCTCCAGGTTTCTCTAATATTACTCTGTGTTTATGGTTGAGGCTGGTTTGCCAGAGGTTTGCTCAATGTCGTCCTCCATGCTCTTGATGGTATTTCGGCAGTAGACTGCAGTTGTTACTTAATGCTTATTAGCCTGGTTGGTCAGGGTGGGGAGATTCTGTTTTTCTGATTCAGCTTCAGTTTTAGACAGGCACTGTGCCCCTGAGTCTCAGGGCAGGGCCTTCTCCCTGATCCTATGCCACCCCCAGCTGGAATACTTCGGATGGTCTGGGGCCTACAAAGTTAGAGGATATTTTTCTTTTCCCTTTTTCCAGCTGCAATGGGTCTTCACCTATATGTGACTTATGGCCTAATGACAGGACTTACTACTTTTCATCTAGCAACTTAAGGCTTTTGTTTCCATAGGGAAGAGAAGGGAGAAGAATCTGGGAAGGGCCTGGTGCCTTTCCCCTCAGCAGCTGCTCTTCCTTTTCCCCAGGCCTGTACCACGAGTGATATTTTTTCAGGACTCTCACACTACCCCCAGTCTTTCTTGTGAATACACACTAAGGTTCGTGGAAAGGACCCTGCAAGTGAGTGTGAATTCTCCCTGTACTTGTAAGTCCCAGCATTTCTGTATTCTCATGCTGGGCTACAGTTGGCCTTTAGCAATTCATTAAAACTTTTATCTGGATTCTTACAACCTTGACGGGAGGGGAGTGGGGGAGTCGGCTCCAAATAAGCAAGTGCACCTGTGCTACATCTCCATCAAGATGTCTTTCCTTAGATTAAGGTTGAGTTGACCTAGAACTTCAGCTTGCTGAAAAATTCAAGAAAAGTTGTGAATTTACAGAGTGTCTTGTGATTTCTTTTGTTGTAAGAGTGAAAGTAATGCTACTTCCAACTTTCCTTTCTCAGGAATCCAGAAGCCTGAGAAACCCTATTTTGTAGTTGAATCTCTGTTAGATGTACCTCAATGTAATTCTTAACTAATACAGGTTCTAACTTCATTCATTTATCAAAAATAATGAAACCATGAGTACCTGAAGAATTGGAACTTTTTATAACTTCAGGAAGAGAAAAACCTTTCTAAGTGTGACTTAATACACAGAAGCCATGGCCGGACACAGTAGTACATGCCTGTAATTGCAGCACTTTGGAGGTCTGAGGCAGGAGGATTGCTTGAGACTAGGGGTTCAAAACCATCCTGAACAACACAGGAGACCCCCATCTCTACAAAATAAAAATAAAAATTAGCCAGGTATGGTAGCACATGCCTGTGATCCCAGCTACTAGGGAGGCTGAGGTGGGAAGATCACTTGAGCCCAAGAGATCAAGGTTGCAGTGAGCCATAATGGCACCACTGAAATCCAGCAACATGGCAACAGAGTGAGACTCTGTCTCAAAAAAAATACTGTTGTCTCAGTGATTGGCTTTCTGTGCAGCCAGCAACAGAACCTAGGCTGAATCCCGGGTGTTTCAGTAACAATCGCACCCACTCTCATTGTTTCAGCAAGGATCTCTACATTAATGTCTCCCCAACCGTGGACCCTTTTCCTAAACTCCACACCTGTGCAGCCAACAATCTGATGAATATCTCTTCATGGATGTATCCAAGGCATACAAACCAGCATATCTAAATCTGAGTTTTTCTCCTTCTGCAAACCTGTCCCTCTTCCCACATTTCCTATCTCAGAAACTACCATTTATTCACCCAAGGACCAAATGACTTCCAGAGACCTGGAAGTCATTCTCCGCCCTGTCCTCACCCTTACCTCCTCACCACAACTCCCCAAGAGACCTATTGATTACACTTTCCAAATGTGTCTTGAATCCATCCATTTCTCCCCATTCCTCTGGATTCCTATTTTCCTAACTGGTCTCCCTGCTTCCAGTTTTTCCACTCTGCTGTCCTGGCATCATTGCATCTGCCATTCTCTGTCTCCCTGTCTTGTACCTATCCAAGCCATTCCTCAAACTGAAGTCAAAGTCGTTTTTCTACAATGCAAATTCTATTTGGTCCCCTCTCCTTATCACATTTCAGTGGATAAAGTCCAAAACTGTTCGTATCCCACTTCTGCTTGCCTCTCAAATCTCATCTCTCTGAACTCCTGCCTCTATCTCCACAATGCCACCATACTAATATTTTCTGGATACCTGGAACACTCTAGTTTCTCTTTCATCTTGGACCTTTGCACATAAGGAGCCCTCTAACTGCAATTTATTGTCTCCTTCCAGCTAATTTTTTCTCCTTCTTTAGACCTCAGTTCAAATGCCAAATATCTGGGAAGCTTTGGCTGTGCCCTTTGGACTCTAGTAGACATCCCAGGTTTTTTCCATCAAAGCACTGCTGCACTTTATTATTTACTGTTTTGTTACCTGCATTCACATACGCATACTAATCACTGTGAGGGCAGGGACAGTTTCTACTGTGCTCATCATTTCTTCCTCAGCTTTCAATGACACTATTAGGTAATAGGTGCTGAGTAAATTACCTCCAATGCTAAGATAATACTGACACATGAGTTGCTTATTTTATTCCATCAAGGTGTATCAAATCAATATATGAGTGCATGAAAAAATGGAATTCACACCAGTTGTGTTTCTTCCAAGTACTTTTTCAGGTGCCAAGCTACACTGGTCACTAGAATGCCATTCCATAACCTTTCTTTTAGTTTTGTAGAGCAATTAGCATTCAATTAGTTGCCAGTCTTAACGAAATTTCCAAAAACTGCAATAACATCAGGAAAGACTGGCACTTGGAGACTTTTAGGATTCCCAGGCCCCCTCTCATCGACTTTTTTTTTTTTTTTTTTTTTGGAGACAAGAGTCTCACGATGTCGCCCAGGCCTTGCGTGCAGTGGTGCGATCTTGGCTCACCACAACCTCCGCCTCCCTGGTTCAAGCGATTTTCCTTCCTCAGCCTCCTGAGTAGCTGGGACTACAGGCGTGCACCACTACGCCTGGCTAATTTTGTATTTTTCAGTAGAGACGGGGTTTCACCATATTGGCCAAGCTGGTCTTGAACTCCTGACCTTGTGATCCACTCGCCTAGGCCTCCCAAAGTACTGGGTGCAGGGAGCCGAAGGCCCTTGGGACGTGACCAACTCAGCATTCCAGCTGGAGGCTATATGATCAAACAGCAAACTGTTTATCATGAATGCAGCACGTGGGCAAACTCACTGCCTTGCCACCAAAAGGTTTGCTGAGCGCCTCACTCCCTGGCGCTGGGCTCCTTGAAATTATTTATTGAGAAATCTAGCACCTATTGTTCGATGAATGCAGTCTTGCAAGCCTGCTATGAATCAAGCAGGCAGCCAACAACCACCTCCCCTTCTCGCTATCTCTTTTGCCTAATAAATAAGAAGGGCTGTGTAAAGCTCAGGGCCCTTATCCACTAGAGGCAAGGTGCCCCCTGACCCCTTCTTCCAAATATACTCTTTTGTCTCTTTTATTCCTGCGTTCGCCCCTCTGTGTTCAGTCCCCTAGGTCCGTGCGGGTTACATAGTGGCACCCTGAACAGCAACAGCATCGGGTGCTCTACAGCTGGGATTACAGCGTGAGCGACCACGCCCGGCCTCATCGATATATTTTAAGTACCACCTCCTTTCACCTCTTTCCCAGAAGCCTCTGCTCATCTCCAGCACAAAGTAATTCGATACAAATTTACAAAATGGTCATTACCCAGGATCACCTGTCTCCGAAGCTAGATGGAAACACCTGTATTAAAGCCTAAAGCTATTTGGTCTGGAAAAGTCCGGCTCCTCTCCAGCTTCCAGTTCTTTAGACGTGCAAATAAGACTCGGCAGCGTAAGCATCAACTTCCTTTAAGCTCAGACCGCATTTTGTGCTCAGTACTGTAATTATCTGTCCTTTGTGTCCCATCCCTTGGGCTGTAATGTATACTAAGGAAGAGCCCTTATCTTATTTCTCAATCTGTCAGTACCCAGCCAAGCACACAGTAGACTTTAATATTAGTGAAAATAAATGAAACAGAAAATTTCTTCCCCAGCTTTGAACCTAAATAGATGAGCACCCTTAAGCAAGTCACTTCACCTCGCTGGAACTCAGTTTCCCCACCTAGGCCTCGGAGGGCTCCTCAAACTCTGGCAACCTTTAGCCTAAAATGCTGCGGAGATCTTACCACAAACCTGGGGTGTCTGGCAGGCTATCTGCATTGATTAAAAGAAGGGAACGAAGGAAGAGAAAAACAAGTCCTCAATTGTTTTCCGCCGAGAAGGCGCCGCTGGGGACACTCACCCTCCCTAAAACAGGGGGCCATGTAGCTCAGGATGTAGGTAGGGTCCAGGGTCTTCCGGATATAATCCTGGAAGGCTTGCAGGCTGCACCGCTGCTCGGCAGTCATGCCGACCTCTGCTTCCAGCTACGTACCGGCCCGGCTGTGCCTCACTAGCTTTAAAGCCGGGTAGGAGGAGGGCGTGGCGAGCGGGGAAAGCAGGGATTTTTCCGATGAAATGATACCGGACGGGAGGCGGAGCTGCTTGGAACTTTCAAGTGAAAATCGAAGTGTAACTGGCGGCGGCCGGGGGCCGCGGAGGCTGTGCTGCCACGGGCTAGTTTCGTTTCCCTCCGCACCGAGGAAGCCCGGGAACGGAGAGGACCCCTAGGAATTGCTTTTATTTTTATGATCTTATATTTTGTTTTGCTTTTATAGCGCTTTTAGACACAGTAAAATGCACACAATCTGAGTGTGCAATTCGATGAGTTTTGTAAAGTGTACACCCATGTACCCAGTTCTCCCACGCTGGCTGGGTGCCAGGGTAAGTCTATGTTTAGCTTTATAGGAAACCGCCACCTGTTTTCCAAAATGATTGATTATATCCAGTTTACATTCCCACCCGCAGTAGGAGAGCTCCAGTAGATAGACACATTGGTCAGCCTTTTTTTTTTTTTTTTTAACTTCCATCTTGGTCGGTGTGAAATGGTATATTATTGTGGTTTTAATTTTAATTTCCCATATAATTAATGGTGGGCACATTTGCATGTGCTTACTGAGTCATTCATATATCTTTTGTGAAGCATCTGCTCCAATCTTTTGCCTGACTTTGGAGTTTTTTGGTTTATGGATTTACAGGAGTTATTTATTCTGGATACAAAATTGTTAAATATATATATTCGAAGTATCTTCTTCCAGTCTGTGGCTTACCATTTCATTTTCTTAAAGGTGTCTTTTGAGGAGCAGACACTTATATTGATGCAATTTTTTCAGGTTTTTCTTGTTTCTTGTTTTTTGTGTCCTCTTTAATCTTTGCCTTCCCCAAGGTCATGAAAATATTGTTTCCTTTTAGATTTATATTTTTAGCCTTTACTGCTGGGTCTATTACTATCTCAAAATAATCTTGTTGTGGTGTGAGATGGGGGGTCCAGTTTCACTTTTCCCATATTTCTAATTGTTTCAGCATCATTTGTTGAAAACTTTTCCTTTTGCCGTTGGATAGCCTTGGGACCTTTGTAAAAACACCAAGTCCATTGAATGTATGTGTGTCTATTTCTGACTCTTGTTATATTCTACTTCCTACTACTTATGACAATACCACTGGCTCTTGGTTACTTTAGATTTCAACTAAGTCTCAAAATCAAGTACTACTAAGTTCTCCAAATTTGTTTTTCACCGTGAAGATATTAGCTATTTGAGATTCTTTGCATTCCTTTTTTTTTTTTTTTTTTTAATTTCTTTTTTGAGACAAGGTCTCACTCTGTCTCCCAGGCTGGAGTGCAGTGGTGCAAACAGGGGTCACTGCAACCTTGAATCCCTGTGCATTTCCATATGAAATAAGAATCAACTTGTCAATTACCCCTTCCTACCCCCCAAAAAAGCTTATTGGGATTTTGATCAAGATTGCATTGAACCTACAGATAAACTTGGGGAGAAGTGACATCTTAACAATATTGAGTCTTCTAATCCATAAGCATGGTATGCCTTTTCATTTACTTAGGTCTATAATTTCTCTCAGCAGTATTTTAGTTTTGTTTCATTTTATTTTACAGACGGAGTCTCACTATGTTGCCCAAGCTGGAGTGCAGTGGCTATTCACAGGCACAATTATAGTGTGCTACAGCCTTGAACTCGTGGGCTCAAGGGATCCACCTGGACTCAAGCAATCCTCCTACCTCAGCCATCCAGAGTAGCTGGGACTACAGGCATGGGCCATCACACCTGGCTATTCTGAACTATTTTATGTTATTTGATGCTACTGTCAATGGAATTGTTTTTAAGATTTCATTTTCAAATTGTCTGTTGCTACTGTATAGAAATACAAATGATTGGCTGGGCGTGGTGGCCCGCGTCTGTAATCCCAGCACTTTGGGAGGCCGAGGTGGGTGGATCACCTGAGGTCAGGAGTTCGAGACCAGCCTGGCCAACATGGAGAAACCCCGTCTCTACTAAAAATACAAAAAATAGCCGGGCGTGGTGGCGGGCACCTGTAATCCTAGCTACTTGGGAGGCTGAGGCAGGAGAATCGCTTGAGCCCAGGAAGCGGAGGGTGCGGTGAGCCAAGATCGCACCACTGCACTCCAGCCTCGGAGACAGAGTGAGACTCCATCTCAAGAAAAAAAAAAAGAAATACAAGTGATTTTTGTTTTTTGACCTTAAAACATGCAACATTGCTAACTTCATTTATTTGTTCTAGTAATTGTTCTGTAAATTCCTTTAAGTTTTCTAGATAAATAATGATGTCATTTGTGAATACACACTTTAAATTCTTCCTTTCCAATCTTTATGCCTTTTATTTCCTTTCATTGTAGTTTTACTTTTTCTTTTTGAGACAAGGTCTCACTTTTGTCACCCAGGCTGCTGCAGCCTCCACCTCCCAGGCTCAAGGATCCTCCCACCGCAGCCTCCTGAGTAGCTAGGACCACAGGTGCACACCACTACACCCAGCTAATTTTTATATTTTTTTGTAGAGATGGGGTTTCGCCCTGATGCCCAGGCTGGTCTCAAACTCCTGAACTCAAGCGATCCGCCCATCTCGGCCTCTCAAAGTGCTGGAATTACAGACATGAGCCACCACGCCCATCCAGTTTTACTTCTTTCTTTCCAGTCTTCATGCTTTTTGCTTCCTTTCTTTATTATGGTACCTCCCAGAGCCTCCTATAGAAAATAGAATAAAAGTGGTGACAGTTGACACCATTACTTTTTTGCTAATTTCAGTGGGGAAATCATCAAGTAATAATAATCACTTTAAATAATATGGTAGCTGTAAATTTTTCTTAGATACCTTTTGTCAGATTGATGGTCTCTTTTATTCCTGGTTTGCTGAGTTTTTATAATGCCTGGGTGTTGAATTTTTCAAATGTTTTTTCCTGCATTTATTGAGGTAATCATATATTCTGTTAACATACCAAATTTCATTGATCAATTTTTGAATGTTCACCCAACCTACCATTCCTGGGATAAATCTCATTTGGTTTTAGATACAAAGGATGCTATATCATGACCAAATGAGTATTTTCATAAATACTTTTGTGTCTATGTTCATGAGGAATATTAGTCAATAATTTTATTTTCTTGTAATGTGTTTATCAGGTTTTGATATCAGAGTTACGGTAGTCTCATAAAACAAGAGTTTGTTTCAGATTGGTATCATTTTCCCCTTAAATGATAACAGAATTCACCAATAAAACTATTTGGTCTTGACATTTTCCTTGTTTGAAGATTCTTTATAATGAATTCAATTTCTCAATTAAATATAAAGCTATTCTGGCTTTTAATCTTTAATCAGTTTTGATAAATTGTGCTTCTCAAGTGTTAAAATAATTGGTAGGCCATTAGACCGATGTAGCTCTAACACCCTCATGAGGAAAATGAAACTTAGTTTAGCCAATCACAGTTGGCTAACTGGGACATTGGTTATATTGTCATAAATTTCTCACTTGGATAGTCCAAATAAGGCAAACACTCAAACTTTAACCAATGAAACAATTTCTTTGCTCTGCGTCCCTTCAACCCCCTCTAACAGAGCCCCAAACCACTTCTGGTTTGTAGCTGCTCAATTTATGAATCACTGCTGGAACACCTTAATTTTTTTTTTTTTTTTTTTTTTGAGACAGAGTCTCACTCTGTAGCCCAAGCTGGAGTGCAGTGGCACAATCTTGGCTCACTGCAGCCTTCACCTCTAGGGCTCAAGAGATTCTCCTGCCTCAGCCCCCAAGTAGCTGGGACTAGAGGCATGTGCCATCACACCCAGTTAATTTTTTTGTATTTTTAGTAGAGACTGGGTTTCACCATGTTGCCTGGGTGGTCTTGAACTCCTGGGCTCAGGCAATCCACCTGCCTTGACCTCCCAAACTGATGGGATTACAGGTGTGAGCCACCATGCCTGGCCAGCTTGAAATTTTAATGTGGAAAAGTTTATATTTTAACACAAGGAATTTGATCATTTCCTCTAAATTGTTAAATGTATTGGCATATGGTGTTCGTGATAGACCTTATTATCTTTTTGCCTTTTTAAAAAATCAGTCTTGCCAGGGATTTACCAATTGCATCTTTTCAAAGAACAAACTTTTAGTTCAATAATTTTATTTTTTTTAAGAGACAGGGTTTTGCTGTGTCATCCAGTAAAATGGACTCCTTGGATGTACGTTAATCAAATATAACTTTAATCTCTTTTAGCTATAACTCTTCGTATTCTTTTAGCTATAGGTCTTTCTCCATACACACATATACATATATATGTGTATACACTCTATATATTATTTTAGATGTGTGTGTGTGTGTATTTAGTGGTTGCACTAGGGATTATAATATGCATTCTCAACTTATCTCAATCTATTTAGAACTAATATTGTACCACATTAGGTAAAATATAAGATCATCACAACCATATAATTCCACCCCATCCTTTTTGCTATCATTGTCTGAAACTGTACTTCTATATGTTATAAAATACATACTACAATAATACAATGTTATGCCGGGCGCGGTGGCTCAAGCCTGTAATCCCAGCACTTTGGGAGGCTGAGGCGGGCGGATCACGAGGTCAGGAGATCGAGACCATCCTGGCTAACACGGTGAAACCCCGTCTCTACTAAAAACACAAAAAATTAGCCGGGCGTGTTGGCGGGCGCCTGTATTCCCAGCTACTCGGGAGGCTGAGGCAGGAGAATGGCGTGAACCCAGGAGGTGGAGGTTGCGGTGAGCCGAGATCGCGCCACTGCACTCCAGCCTGGGGGACAGAGAAAGACTCCGTCTCAAAAAAAAAAAAATGTTATAAACCTTGTTATAGCTTGTTGTCTTTTAAGCAAAATAAGAAAAAAATTAGTTTTTGTTTTTCCGTGCTGTTTGCTATTTCTGGTGCTATTCATTTCCTCTGGTAAACACTGGTTTCCATCTAATGTTATTTCACTTCTGTCTTCTCCAATTTGTTAAGGCTTCCGGTAACTTTTTCATTTCAGGTTTTTTTTGTTTTTTTTTTTTTTGTAGTTCTAGGATTTCCATTGTTTCTTTTTTCTACTTCTCATGTCTCAGCTGAGAACCACTATCTATTCATTCATTATAACCATCTTTTCCTTTAAGTTCATATACGTATTTCTAATAGTGTCTTTAAAGCCCTTGTCTGCGAATTCCATCTCGGAACCTGTTTTGGTGACTGCTTTTTCTCTTGACTATGGGTTCATTCACATGTCTAGTATTTTTTTTATACTGGATGCTATAGATGTATTATAGAATCTCTGGATTCTATTATTTTACTCTCAAGAGTATTACTTTTTGTTCTAGCATTCCACTGAATTACCAGTGAATTACTTTAAACTTACAAAGGCATTGTTTACACACTGTAGTAGGTCTGTTTCAAGTTTTGCCCTTCTTGCAGGGTAAGTCCTTAGTCCTGAGTCAGTCTTCCACAGTAAGCTGTGGCCCTGCATGTTCCAGTGAAAAGTCCTACATGTTTCTCAGCCCATCTAAGTTGGTGGGATTCAACCTCCAAGTTCTATATTCCCTGTGGTGGTGACTGAAATGTACCTACTGAGCCCTTTTAGCTTTCCAGCTATTGCTTACATGGGCTTTTTGGAATCTTCCCTGCACGTGTATATTTCAGGGTCAGGATTTGAGTAAAAGTTATACAAAAATTTTAGGGCTTGTTTTCTTTGTCTGTTTTCTGAAATTTCTCCCTCAAAATGCAGTCACTCGGGCAGCCCCAGGGTCCATCTTCTGACACAATGACTGTGGCGCTCTGCTTGCATTCCAGTCTCCCTGTGGACCGGGGATGACCCTCAGATGAAACGCCCAAGAAACTGTTCTCATACAGTGTCATCTCCGTCTTTCAAGGGTCTAATTCCCTCCAGTTTCTGCTTTTTGATTGCCCTCCAGTGACTTCAAGTTCTTTATACCCTTATGTTTTGCCTATGTTTATAATTATTATCTCATGCAAGCTACTCTGCCAATACCTGGATTTGGGTTTTAGCTGAGAAAAAGAAATCAGATCCAAAATTCCTTTAAAAAGATAAAGACATGCCTCCTTCTATGCTACTAGTGGGAAATAATGTATCCCTGAATAACAACAGATTTAGAAAACATCAACAATTATAGTATAGATTATATCTGAAAGAACTGAAGTTCCAGAAATGGAATGATTTGACAGATTCATAGGTAAAATTTGACCAAGGCCAGGAAAGAAGGGGAGTGTCATAGAAGGATTAGGTGATATCTTACCACCTAATACCTAGGTGATGGGTTGATAGGTGCAGCAAACCACCATGGCACACATTTACCTATGTAACAAACCTGCACATCCTGCAGATGTACCCCAGAACTTAAAATAAAATTAAAAATTAAAAAAAAATCTCAGTCTTAGACCATCTCCTCACCTGGGCATTAATTTACTCAACATATTTACAGAATATCTACTGTATGTCAGGTACTGTGAAAAACACTAGATACATGGAGATAAGTGGAAAAGAGTCTCTGTCAAGAGCTTAGAGTCTGATTGAAGGAGGAAGAAGACACAATAAAGATGTAATAACACAACTAGTAACTGCCAAATGTGAAGTGACATGGAGAAAACTATTTCAATACAGTGATAAGGGAATACCTTTCTGAGGAGGTCACATTTCAGCTGAATCCTGAAGAATGAGAAGGAATTAGCTATTCAAAAAGAGCAGGTAGGCTGGGCACAGTGGCTCACACATGTAATCCCAGCACTCTGGGAGGCCAAGGCGGGTGGATCATTTGCAGTCAGGAGTTTGAGACCAGCCTGGCCAACATGGTGAAACCCCATCTCTACTAAAAACACAAAAAATTGGGTGTGGTGGCACACACCTGTAGTCCCAGCTACTCGGAGGCTGAGGCAGGATAATTGCTTAAACCTGGGAGACGGGTTGCAGTGAACCGAGATCACGCCACTGCCCTCCAGTCTGGGCAACAGAGCCAGACCCCGTCTCAAAAAAAAAAAAAAAGCAGGTAAAGGGGTTATTCCATACAGGGAGACAGAATGCACTAAAGAGTTTAAAAAAAAAAAAAGCGAAAGATGCAAGATGCTTGTAGCTGGAACTCTGTGAGCAAGGGGTAAATGATATTGCAGTGGAGTTGAAATAGTAAGCAGCATTTTTAATGCAAGGAATGAAGTGCAATAACATACTGCAGGGTTTTTTGTTGTTGTTGTTGTTTATTTATGTATTTTTTTGAGACGGAGTCTTGCTCTGTCGCCCAGGCTGGAGTGCAGTGGTGCCATCTAGGCTCACTGCAAGCTCTGCCTCCCGGGTTCATACCATTCTCCCGCGCCCACCACCATGCCAGGCTAATTTTGTTTTTGTATTTTTAGTAGAAACAGAGTTTCACCGTGTCAGCCAGGATGGTCTCGGCCTTCCAAAATGCTAAGATTACAGGCGTGAGCCACCGCGCCCGGCCATACTGCAGGGTTTTAAGCAAGGCATAACATAATCTGATTACATTTTTTAAAAACCTCTCTGGCTCCTAGCCAGAATGAGATCAGTTGGGAGGTGACTCAAGTAAGAGATAAGGACATAGATAAGGCATAGATAAGGACATTGTGGCAGAGAGTGTAAGAAGTTAATTGAGATATATTTTAGAGACAGGATTGAGTGGCTGGCAGAGGAAAGGAATGAGAAAAATCGAGGATAAATTCCAGGTATCTGGTTTGAGCAACTGGGAGAATGGTATTACCACGACAAAAGTGGAGAATATGGCTTTAGAGCTTACCACATTCTAGTGAGGGAGACAGACAGAAAAGTAGATGTTATATAGTAATAAGTGCTGTGAGGAGAAATAAAGTAGAAAAAGGAATAAGGAGTAATGGGGCTGCTTATATTAGATGAGTTGGTCAGATCACGTAAACAAGCTCAGGCCAATGTGCTGGAGGATGAGAAACCACATAGAGCCCAGTAACCCCAGGTGAAGCCTTAGATCAGCCGACCCACAAGTTGACTGAAGACACACAAGAATGCCAGTCAAGACAATCTTGGCAGGCAGTATCTCTAAGAACTAATATGACACAGATATTGGTTTTGGTAAACAGGCAGGGTTTCTGTTTGAGCCTGTGCTGATCATAACTGCCCAGCCAGTCACTCAATCCTATCTCTAAAATATATGGGTGGTAGAGAAATAGGTTTGAGGAGAAAAAGGTGTAAAACAGCCATTATGCAAAATACAATGAGCAAAAATACTACAAAAACTTGCCCTCTAATGTCGTACAGCTTATGAAGCTGATATACACCAATCTGCACAGTTACCAGTTACTGATTTCCTTCACGATACTTAGCAGCATGCATGTATGTACAACTGAAGAGCTGGGTTCATCCAGACTGAGATCTTGCTAGGTAAAGCATTAGCCAACTACAGCTTGCATGCCAAATCTGGCACGTGTCTTGTTTTTGTACAGACCAAAAGCTAAAAATTGTTTTAACATTTAGAAAGTGTTGTAGGCCAGGCATGGTGGCTCACACCTGTAATCCCAGCACTTTGGGAGGCCAAGGTGGGAGGACTGCTTGAACCCAGGAGTTTGAGACCCTGCTGGGTAACAAAGCAAAGCTCCACCTCAATTTGAAAAAAAGTGTAGGAAAAAACAGAGATTATGTGACACAACCTGTGTATGGCCCTAGAGGAAAAGTTTTCCAACTCCTAAAGTAGGTAAATGATGAAAGAAAGGGCAAGTGAGTTGGAGGGTAGTGCAAGGAGAGTGATTAAAACATTATCTGGAAAATCATAACTGGACATGAAGGAAAGCAAAGGAGAGTGACTGACAGAGTAGAATCTAAAGATGGTACTTCCCAGTCCTATATTCTAAAAATCCTATTAGATTTCCTTGGAGGCAGCCTAACCTGCTCCACCAAAGCAACGGTTTCTAATATAATGATCACATGAAGATAAGAGTGAGGTGCTCCCAAGAACCTAAAAATAAGATTAACCTCTCAAAAAGTCTATGTTCCATAGTGACGAGGGCACTGTATTAGATACAGGAGACACAACATAAAATCGAAGAGGCAAAGAAAGTATATGGGACTATGGGAAACACTTCTTGGCCTCTTTTGAAAGCTTATTTTCTGTTGCCAGCCAACTTTTCATATTATGTTCCCTAGAATTCTCACTTATGTCTGCTTCTCTTGCTCTGCCTCCCCTCTGGAGTATCTCATCCTCCCACAGCCTCAGTACTACTCTGTTTCAAAGCAACTCCAAATCATTTCTCTAGCCCCAATCTTGCCTCCAAGATTCACACTCCAATTTTCAGATTCCCACTGGAAATTTTCCTCCTGATGAGTATCTTCTATTTCATTTGTGATGGTGGGAATGTTGTATACCTTTACAACATTAAAAAAAAAAAAAAAGAGTGGATTAGAAACATAACCCAACTAAAAAGAATAAATTAAAAATAAAGAATGCGGTAGCCACTAGCCTCATGTGGCTATTTAAATTAATTAAAACCAAATAAAATTTAAAGTTCAACTCCTAGGTTTTACCAGCCACATACATTTTAAGTGCTTGATATCAACATGTGGCTAGCAGCTACTATAGCACAACTCTAGGCTGCTTAGTTTCAAACTGAACTAATTTTCCTCCCCAGACTATTCCTATTCCTATTCCTGTATTTCTCACCATGGATACTGGTATCACCATGCATCCAACTCTCATATTGAAAAAAAAAAAAGGTCTGGTCATCCCAGACTTTTCCCTCCCCTTCACAGCCCATCTTCATTTAAATTGTACTCAAGTATTGTCTCGTGTACCTCAGAAATCTCCAATCTAGCCCCTTCTCTGGATCCTTATTGTCCCTGTTCTTGTACAGGCCCTTCTGATATCTGGTTTGAGCTACTAGTCAGCTTCCTTTTTTTCCTTTGTGTGTGAGACAGGGTTTCACTCTGTCACCCAGGCTGGAGTGCAGTGGCGTGATCACGGCTACTGCAGCTTCAAACTCCTGGATTCAAGCGATCCTCCTGCCTCGGCCACCCAAAGTGCTGGGATTGCAGGCATGAACCACTGCATCAAGACAAGAGCTTCTTAAACAGTCTTTTTATGAGGCTTTCCCTACTCAAAACCTTCTTTTACATAACTACTAGTTGTTTCTTAAGAACAAATCTTATTGTTCCATTCCTACCTTCTTTAAGATTCCTGTTGGTTCCATCCTATTCATCCTTATATCCCTAGCATTTAGAATACTCTTGGACTCTATGTACTCAATGCCTGATGAATAAATGAGTTTTACAGATAGAAAAGCAAAGGGATATCCCCTTGTCCAGGAGAGAACTATTTACCTATTTACAGTGCAAACAGTCATGCAGATAAGCTGGAACCAGCCTACTCCAAGCAAATTGTAGAAGATGCCTAACTTTGCCCCCTTGTGTCTGTATAAAAGTATATTACCCAATGTTCTAGAGCAACCACAGTTACGGATTCTATAGGTAGGAATTTGGCCTCAGAGCTTAGCCTAATTTGAACTCCATTTCCTTGCCTCTTGCTTTCTTCAAGGACAGATCCAATGTTATTTACCATCGCCCAGTATCTTTGCAGGTAAAATAGGAAAGAACTTACCGATTTTCACGACATTGTAACAACTAATCCTACTGTATTTTTTAAAATGGCCATATCCCACAGTTTTCTAATAACTAAGTGATTCAGGTTTTGACTAAAAACCAAGAATGAGGAAATAATCATTTATTCAGCACATTTTAAATCTTCTCTGCATGCCAGCTGCTGTGGAGGAAGACAAATATAATTTAAAGGAAGATATAATCACAACACAACTATTTTCTTCCCCATCCTATGTCACCTGCCATCACAGAATGTCTTTCTTGTTGAGGATATACCTAAAGCCTCGCAGATCATTATTCTCAATTCCAGTCACCTTCAGCTCCACCCGTTTCAATTTCAGTCACCTACTTCCAACAATGCCTACAATTAGGCAGTCTCTAATCTATATATATATATATATATAATATATATATATACACACACACACACACACACACATATATATATATAGTCTTCGTAATTACTCCTGCCCTTGTACCTACTGGAACCCCGTTGGAAAATGAATCCCTTGAAACTCTCCCTGTTCTCCAAGTATATTGGTCATGTCATAGCTTCACTTCCCTCCCTACTCAGTCCAGGCAACAGAATGCATCAATTCCGCTATTCTCGCCACTCTATCCCTCAATTCCCTTGCCCCCTTGTCCTTTTACTGCTCACATCCAGAACATCCAATCATAAATCCACCCATTTATTCATTTGCTCAGTAAAAATACTAAATGAATACTATAAGTCCAACATTAGTTTCTGCTTCTACTTCCAATGTTGAATGCTGGTGGGACAAAAAGAAGTCACAAATCATAGTGTCCTACAAATTCAAATATCCCATCTCAGGTGAGGCCTCAACACTAATCAGCAATTCTTAACCCTCTCTCTGTGCCTTTCAAGGGGCATTTTTTCCACTCCTCCTCATGATCCAACCTTCTCAGAAGATGGCATTCTTCCTATTTCATAGAGAAAGGAGAGGCTTTAGGGCATGTATTACCTCATCTTAATGCATCTACCCACAAATACTTTTTTGTCTATTTTTACCTCCTGCCATTTTATAATAAGACTTGCCTTTGCTTGTCCATTGCTAATTTCATTTCTCTGTGCTCTGGACCATCTTTCCCATTCAGGAACTTTGTTTCATTAGTCAACCTTTCCTTCTCAAGGGGCTCTCTCCCAAAAAAGGTTCCTGTCTCCCTCCCATTTTAAGTTTCAAAACAAAAACAAAGCATACCCTTTTGATTTTATACCCCTCTAAACTCTATACTCTTCTAAAAGTGCATCCACACTGAATGCTGAGGAAATCAAGGGTTTTGACGCAGGGAAACTCCTCCCTCTCCCCTTCCCATTCCTTGCCCCTGTTGGTGGGAATACTGGGAGTGGCAACAGCCTAAACCAGATCACACTTGGGTTCCAGCACCCCAAAGTGCCTTCCAAAAATTTTTCTGCATCCAGAGATGTGCTACTGGCTTGCTCAGCATGTCTACATCCTGCACTGGCAGAGGACTGCAATTATTCTTCACAAGGTTAGAATTCCCAGCAAGTGTGGGTTGTCAGCTTGCCTCTTGTAAGCCCCTTTGTACACACTGCCCATCTTTACTACAGACTGGATGAGTTAGTGAGGCCTTTTAGATTGGCTAGCCTAGAAATTGGGGAAGATTGAACTCCACTACTTGGACTAGGAGGTAAAAAGTAGTAACAAATTTTCGTGTTGTGAACCTCAGGATCATGATCATGAGTAAGGAAGCATGAATGGTTTAGTTACATTTCTTACATAGATTAAATGACAAAAGCACTACACTGAGAACCTGAGGTAAAATAAAATGGCATGGACACTGAATTCAGATGCATATTAAAAGAATATACTATTATTCTAAAAGTTTATAGATAGTGGAGCTTCTTGAAAGCAGGCCTCAGCTCATTTTCAAATTCTCCGGGTCCCATTCATTCAGCCCGTGTTTTAAGCATGTTGGTTGTCAAGTAGTGAAAGAGTCTAGCACTACACTGATACACAGTTTCACAGAACTTTCAGACTAGTGGGAGATAAGGCATTTAGTAATCAACTGCTAATTGTGATGCGTGGTCTGAAGGAGCCTGGAGTTGTTTGAAGCAGTTTTGGGGAGGTGCGAAGAGGGCACACTTTTAACAGAAATCTAGTTTAGCCAGGGTGGAGCTCAGTTTCCAGCAGATGAAAACTGCCACGAATGAAAGCTCTCATGTAGTACAGAGCAGCACCTCCATAGCCCTGGAGCAGCCTAGCGTGGCATGAGCCCAAATGAAGTGACAGAAATGCTGAAGATGGGCCACCGCCTAATTAGGCAGAAAGCTATAAACCATATCATGTTGTTGGATTTTTTTGTCTGCTTTTAATATCCTAAGAGAATAGGAAGCTACTGAAGGATTTTAAGAAGCGGATGAAATTAAAATTTAAAAAAATCGGTAGGGCACAGTGGCTCATGCCTGTAATCCCAGCACTTTGGGAGGCAAAAGCAGGCAGATCACCTGAGGTCAGGAGTTCGAGACCAGCCTGGCCAACACGGTGAAACCCCATCTCTACTAAAAATACAAAAACTAGCCAGGTGTAGTGGTGGGCATCTGTAATCCCAGCTACTCGGGAAGCTGGGATAGGATAATCGCTTGAACCCAGGAGGTGGAGGTTGCGTTGCAGTGAGCCGAGATTGTGCCACTGTACTCCAGCCTGGGCGACAGAGTGAGACTGTCTCAAGGGAGAAAAAAAAATCTTTTCAGTGCTGCATCACAAATGGATGGGGGAAAGGAGTGGGTGCAGACCAACAATGAATGCAGGCTGACCCATTATGGTAGCACAGATGAGAGATCTTGGCTACCCAGATTGGATATGAATGGTATAGACACAATAGAAAAATCATAAAAATCATTAGTGCCAAGGATTTGGCAGCTGAATGAGGGGGGCTGAAGGGCAGGGACGAATCAAGACTTGGCAATTTTTGGCTTGAACACCCAAAAGGATGATGGTGCCATGTATTGTTTTCATTAAATGTTTAACGGAAAACATGATGTGAAATTACCATGTGGAATAGTGTTGTTTTTAATACTTAAGAAAAATTACATTGTAACTACAAAGTAATTTCAAATTTAATGTGTATTTCTTGATCAACTGCAGTCTTCCCACGATTTCTCAATGTCTGAGCTTACTTAAAAATTGCCAACATCAATTTTAGATTCTTCTTAATTTTCTACTGTCCTTAGAACAGATTCTAAACATGGCCTACCAAGACTGTTCCCACCCTGTCCTTTGTCTAATCCTGCTTTTAGTTCTTGGAATATGCTAGGCTCTTCATCTGCCCTTGGATCCTTTGCCAACAGCAATTCCTCCCCCCAGTTAATGCTGGCTTGTTTTCTGGATTCAACTATTACGTCCAAGCATGATTAGGTCCCCATTCACTTGTAAGGGAATTATACTTTCTCCTTAGAGAACATATGATAGTTTATAATGTTATACTTACATAAATATGTCTTAACAGTCCATAAGCACCATGAAGACAGGGAGCATTATCTGCTTTGCTCTATTGATAAAACAGAACCGCCGGGTACAGTGGCTCATGCCTGTAATCCCAGCACTTTGGGAGGCTGAGGCGGGCGGATCGCGGTCAGGAGTTTGAGACCAGTCTGGCCAACATAGTGAAACCCCGCCTCTATTAAAAACACAAAAATTAACCGGGCATGGTGGCGCGTGCCTGCAGTCCCAGCTACTCGGGAGGCTGAGGCAGGAGAATCGCTTGAACCCGGGAGGCAGAGGTTGTGGTGAAGTGAGATTGCACCACTGAACTCCAGCCTGGGCAACAGAGCCAGACTCCAACTCAAAACCAAACAAAACAAACAAACAAACAAACAACTTAGTGCAGAACCTGCCACATAGTAGGCACTGCAATTTCTACTGAATAAAGAATGAATATGGTAGCAAGGCAAAGGCAAACTGAAGGCTGAATTAAGATTTAACTCAAGCTCCACTGTTCAGTGGCAACCCTACATCAGCATAGATGTAATTTTATCATCCCTAAAACAAGATAAAACATAACCACTTTATATAAAAGAACTACCAATGTAAAAGAAGTATGACAAGGGTTTTTCATGTTTATTTAGCAAGTTAAATGCTGTTTTTACTGATGATAGAAAGCAAATAAGATACTCCTCAAAATCAAAGAACTAAAATAATTAAAACTATAAAGTATTTGTTCACCTGAAGTTCAGTATTTATGACATAATTATGCCCTTAGCTACATTCAAGATTTTAACTTTACTAAAATAAACTTTAAAAAAAAATACTGCATAGGAAAATGTCTGATTCTTGTTTTAAAGTGTTATTGTTTTATTTTTTTTCTTTTGTTGAGTACACATTTGTTTTACTGGCAGTCCAGATAAACAAGTATATAAAGGAAATAGTAAATTTTTATTTTGGCAGAAGATAAACTGTGCAGATTAAAATGCCTCAATTTAACCTGAAGAAATGGTTTTGAATCATATAAATTTTTAAGAAGAAAAATAAAGACTGTCCAAAGGGATTCTCCTAGCTTATAACACATTTCCAGAATAACTCTCAAAAAAAAAAAATTCAAAAATACTCATTGACTACCTTAAAAATATGTCAATACCATATGGCTTTATGAAATAACTTCTAAAATTTATATATTTTTTCTTATTTAAAAAGGACCCCAAGTTTTAAATAAACTGCTAGCAGTATCTTTTCTTCACTTAAAAGTGCATATCTTTGAGGGTTGGACATACATTTTGAACAAATAATGATTTTTACAAATTAACACCAAAAAAAAAAATCACTTAAAATATTGTAAGGAGGAAGAGAGTTTTCACCAAATGTCATCTTTAAATAGACTGCAGTAGATGACATTCTTCCTTTTTTCTTTTTATAACATCAGAATTCTCAATGAAATGCTTTGGCAGTTTTAAGACATATCACAGTCTCTACCAAGACATACTGACATTAATGATGTCCGTGGAGATGGCAACTGCCTTGATGGCTCAGTTTGAATAGACACAATGTTAGTGGGCTGGTTCTGCAAATCAGAAACAAAGGTGCTGTCTTCTCTTACATCGAGAGTTTGTTCAACTGAAGCTGCCAGAGGTGGAATATTATCTACAGTTTTGTTGGCATTATTCAAGTTGTTAGTAAGTGTGGCAATATCACATTCCTTGTCCAGCACACCAAATTCATCTTCTATTGTAACTACATCTTTAGTTTCAAATGGTTCCAAGGAAGGAGCCAAAAACTCATTTTGTAGAGGGTCTTGAGGACCACTATGGTCACATTCTGTATCCTCCTTTACTTCAGAATCCTTATCACTGTCACTGTCAATGGTAATTACAACTGGGGAACGTGAAGCATTATCTCCATGGTGCTTCTTATGCTTCTTCTTATGTTTCTTCTTTTTCTTTTTATGGTGTTTAGTTGTATCAGTAGCTTTTCCTTCATAAACTATCTCTACACTTAGGCTCCGGGTCTTCCTTTTTCTCCTTTTGTGTTTTGTCTCTCTGTCTGATGATCGGCTGTCTGAAAAGGTATCACTCTCATTTTTGTAGTTTCCATCCAATTTTGATGAAGATTTTTGGTAATGACTGTCCTTTGCTTTAGAAGCAAATTCACGAGATGGCTGAGCCACTTCGTTAGTACCCTCCAAATGGCGTGTTTTGTATTTTCGTTTCCCTCCAGGCTTTTCATTTCTTACCCGGTCAGTCCCGGTAGATGCAGTCCTTGATCTGTTACTAGACAGGCTCCTTGATCTGTGCCTTTCATAGTAGTAATACTTCCTCTCACTGTGATTATTTTTTTTCCTAGCATTTGTTCTTTCAGAAAAGGACTGAACTCTAACTTCTGGACTTGAAGACTGTCTAGAATAATGAGCTCTGGACAGAGTCCTCCTCCTGTAAGATGATTCGTACCCATCCCTGTCCTTGTTTCTACTGTAATAAGTATACTCCCATTTGTATCTGCTTCCATAATTATTTCTTAAATAATAACGATCTCTATTTCTGCTCCGTGATCTTCTTTTACCATGATCACTGCTACGAGACCTTGATCTGCTTGTGCTTTCACTACTTAGAGACAAAGTTTGGCTTCTTCTGGACCAACTGCTATCTCTAGTTCTTGATCTCTTTTTGTCTCTTCTCCCTCTAGGTCTGCTACTTTCCCTGCTTCTGGATCGTTTACTTTTCATCCTTTTCTTCCCATGATGCTTTCTATGATTCTTCTGATCATGCCCACTTCTACTCTGAGAACGTGAATCTGAACTTCTTGATCTTCCCCTCTTTCTGTGTCTATGGTTATATGGAGAATATACTCTGTCTCCTCTTACAGATGAGCTTAGGTTTCTGGGAGATGACAATGATGTAGATCGTTTCTCTTCCTTCTTTGATTTGATTCTTGTACTAGAATCACAATGACCTTTATTTATTTGTTCATCCTTTCCAAGGACAGAGTGTGGAGATGAGCATCTACTAACATCGCTATCACCAGAACTGTAAGATTGCTCTTGTTCTTGTGTCTTCACTGTCTCCATTTTCTCATAAGAACCTAAGTCCTCAGAATCAGAGGACAGTTCAACAAGTTCTGGGGTCCTCTCAGCTAGTGGTTTAACAAACCCAACAATGACACAATTATCTGAAGAATCATCACTGTCATTATTTAGGTCCTCATTGGTTTGTACTCCTTGTATCTGAGACGTGGCTCCTCCTGTGACAAGTTCTTCATCTGAACTGTCAGAAGTATTTAAAAGAGAAGACATAGTAACGTGTACCTGCTCTGAGCTTGAGTAAGATGGTCCTGGAGTTTCATCATCCCATGGTGCCTGACTAACAGTGGCTACATTAATATCCAGTTCTTGGGTCTCAGCCTCATCTGGAGATATTGTTATGACTGAAGAATCAGAATGGCTGCCTTCTTCATATGAAGGAGCAGGGCAATCATAATTGGCATGCTGGTCAAAGGCTGCCATGTTAAAAGGAGATCGGGCAAAACTGATAAATTCATGTATAAAATGCTCGGTTCGATTAAGTAAAAATGGTCTTAAATCAGACACAAATGCCTGACTCTCCAAGTCATAGCGAGTAACATTACTCATGATAATATGCTGGACAATATTCACTAAAGATCCATGAGCTCCAAAAAGAACTGTAAGTTCACGTTTTAACCAGGGGACTAATCTGTGAAGGCAAGCTGGATTTCTACGGAAAAATTCAGCGGAAATATCCCTGTAGCGGCCACCATCTTCAATATTTCTAACTCGAGCACCAGCACGATAGAGAGTTCGTCTAAAATTAATAATATCTTGCTCTTGAATTTTCCGCAAAGATCTTTCATCTGCGGTAGTTGGCCTCCTTACTGCAATTTGTCTCATAAATTGAGGAATTTCAACATCTCTAGGTCTTGTTGAAATGCCTAACCCTTCAAATAGTACTCCACTATCTGGTGGAGTTGTTGTTCTTCTGTTCACAGGACCACTAGGTGAATAAACAGAAGCATTTCGTTCCCTTGTCAGAGTTGTACGGTAGCGAAATCGTCGATCAGGGGTGACAAAAGAACCATTATACGAAGGCCTTAGGACATACTCCTTGAAGTCATCTTCTGCCCTCACAGAATGGAAAATAGAATCAAAGGGCTGTTTACATAGTGGGCATTCAGCTTTGTTTTTTGACCACTCCTGTACACAGCGAAAACAGAACTTATGTAAGCAGCGATCTAAGTAAGACACATTATCAAATCTATCCAAGCATATGGGACACTTAGAATCAGGAGATGCATCAGCTGGTACTGTCTGTTGCAATTTGCTAGTGCCAGCTTTAGGTGAAAAGTTGTCCATTTTAAATTCCTTAGCAGCTGATGCCATTATCTGTAAAAGGGAAAGAAATATATCAGTAACCTGATATTAGAGGAATGACTAAATAGTCTCAACAAAAATGCAAATAAAGACCTTGAAACATATTTTGGTGAAAATACTTAAGTGACCCATTACTTTTGTTGTGTTATAAAGGGACACTGTAGCATAGTAATATAGTGCTTAAAGCATAAGCTCTGAAGTCAGATTTCCTAAGACTGAATCCTGGTTCCACACTACCAGCGTGACTATGTGCCAGTTAGTATCTCTGTGCTTTAATTTCATCTGCAGGTCAGTGATAACAGAATCTGCCTCACAGGGTTTGTGAAGATGTAAAAAGCCCTTAGAAAAGGCACCTGGTACATAGCAAAGCTCTCAAATATTATGTAACATTCTATTATTCTTTTTAAAAATAATTTGAGAAATATCTGACATATAAAAAAAAAACGTACCAAATACCCATGTATCCACCACTTATGCCCCTTATCTTCCCCTCCTATCACTCTCTAGAAAACAAAAAACAAAAACACCACAGTCCTCAGTTGATGTTATTTCTATGCATGGCTTTATACCTTTCATATACATATGCCACTAACAATACAGACTGATTTATCTGTGATATTTTATATGTACTTTTCTAAAACAACTTTGGTGACATATAACTTACATACCAGAAAGTTCACCTGTTTAAACCAATCCTATGGTTTTTAGTGAAAGATTCTTTTCTCAACCTTAGAAAGCTAATTTTAAAAAGGGAGAGGAAACTTTTAGTGAAGATTAAATAATAAATGAAAAGGCAGCCAAGAGGCAGTACCTGGCTCACAGTAGGTGCTGAGTAAATGTTAGCTGTTATTATTACTACACTGTATTACTATTATTACTACACTATTATATTCAGTTAATAACTTATTCCATTCAGCATTCCTAATAAGTCTTCCTTTAGCTTTTTTTCTTTAATCCAAAAGTCAGGCCACAGAATATCTTGAAATCATGTTTTTGGTCCCCTTCCCTATTATCCTTTCCCATATGGATGACTAGAATATTAAAGATCAGTTTGTTTTATCAGTTTACATTGGCTCAAAACTTTGCTAGAGCTGAAATCTAGTATGCATTTTGGCTTTATCTCATAAACTCCAAAGCTGCATTTTATACTAATCATTTTGAATATATTGACTACTGGGGGGTCAGGCGCGGTGGCTCATGCCTGTAATTCAGCACTTTGGGAGGCCAAGGCAGGCAGATCACCTGAGGTCAGGAGTTCAGGACCAGCCTGGCCAACATGGTGAAACCCTGTCTCTACTAAGAATACAAAAATTAGCCAGGCATGGTGGCGGGCACCTGTAATCCCAGCTACTTGGGAGGCTGAGACAGGAGAATCGCTTGAACCCAGGAGGCAGAGGTTGCAGTGGGCAGAGGTTGCAGTGAGCAGAGATTGCACCATTGTGCTCTAGCCTGCGTGACAAGAGTGAAACTCTGTCTCAAAACAAACAAACAACAACAAAAAACTACTAGGCCCTTGGTTTCCCAGGCCTAATATTCATCTTCCTCCACCTCCTTTATCACAGGAAGTTCCATCACTAGTCAACTGGGGTCAAGTTAATCAAATAACAGAATTGTAATTTTCTAAATAGACTCATTGGCCTTAACAAACTATAAGAAAAACCATTAAACAAAACCCACAACAAAAACTCATGACTGAAATACAAGTATTCCACCATAGCTTTCATATTAAACTTGCTCACTTTAGGACACCGTGGCTTTCTCAAGAACATAACTTAACAGAGAATCAATTAATGCTAATTAAGCGTTTCTTCAGGGGTCCAGGTATGTCTAGTCTTCTATTTACTGAACTGAAAATGCAAAAAATCATCACTGTCCTGGAAGGTCTGGAAAAGCAGAATTATAAATACATAATACTGCTTTTTTATTCATAAACACTCTAAAACCCTAATACTGCACAATTTTCTCAGCATTTCCCTCTACTTTTAACATTTTTTAATCTGCCTACTCAGGAAATTTAAAGAAGCACACACATAAAAATAAAAACCTTTCAGTTCAGAGACTGTGTGTGTGGTAGAGGGAAGGAACAGAGAGAAGTTGGGAGGGAATCAAAGAGGTTATCAAAAGATCTGGACCGAAGACCAGGCTTCACCCAGAACTAGCTCTAGTTAATGTGAAGAAAACCACATTACTCTAGACTTTAGTTTTCTCCTCTATATAATGAAAGGATTACTGGACTTGGAAAAAAGACCTGTGAATTCCAAGTTAATGCATTTTATCTTCACTTAGTTATTTTAAATAGAATTTTAGTGTTTTCTGAACACTTCCAGTTCATATAAAAATTACAGCTGAAAATGAATTTATTGAAGGGAATTATTAGGTAGTAAACTTGAAGTTCAAATAAAGTAAAATCTCAACAAAGTATGATTTAAAAAAAAAAAAATGAAACCTTACCCTTCCCTTCTCTAGTTTTATAAGCCTGTTAACCACTTTGACGGTAAAAGGTGAATGAATGACTGGTAATGTCCTCCATAACAGGTTAAAAAATAATCATAAATTAGAATTCATTCTTGTATTTCTACACAGGAATCATTAGCTGAAAAGAATAATCTTAGCTGGGCATGATGGGCACACCTGTAGTCCCAGCTACTCAGGAGGCTAAGGCAGGAGGATTAACTGAGCCTGGGAGGTCCAGGCTGCAGTGAGCCATAACTGCACCACCTCACTCCAGCCTGGGCAGCAGAATGAGACCCCGTTTCAAAATAAACAAACAGTCTTCATCAGAAACATCAAAGAGGCGGGGCACGGTGGCTCACGCCTGTAATCCCATCACTTTGGGAAGTCAAGGCAGGAGACCCTTGAGGCCAGGAATTTGAGACAGCCTAGGCAACAAAGCGAGATCCAGTCTCTATCTTAAAAAAGAAAAAGAAACATCAAACAATTGGGATGCATGTAGATCATCAAATAAGTAATTAGCTCTTCAAAATCATCACTAAATGCTAAATTAAAATGTTTTTTAAAACGCAAATGAAGTCAAACATATGACCCGGCAATTACACACCTAGATATACCCAAGGGAAATGAAAACTTGTCCACATAAAAAACTGTATATGAATATTCACAGCAACTTTAGTCATAATACCTCAAAAGGAGAAACTCAAATACCCATCAATTGATTAACAGATTAATAAAATGTGGTCTATCCATACAATGGAATTTTATTTGGCAATAAAAAGGAACAAAATACTGGTACCATGTTGTAATATGGATGAACCTTTTTATTATGCTAAACGAATGAAAAAAAATTCACAAGAACCCACATATTGTATGATACCTTTTATATGAAATGTCCAGAATAGGCAAAGCTATAGAGATGAAATGAGGCTGGTGGCTGCTGCTGGGGCAGTAAAGAGGTTTATTTCTGGGATGATGAAAATGTTCTACAATGAATTATTGTGATAGTTGTACAACTCTGTAAATATACTAAAAATCATTGACTTATAAACTTTAAACGGGTGAACTTTATGGATGGAATGTAATCTTTTTGTTGTTGTTGTTGAGACAGTCTTGCTCTGTCGCCCAGGCTGGAGTGCAGTGGCGTGTGATCTTGGCTCACTGCAAGCTCCACCTCCCGGGTTCACACCATTCTCCTGCCTCAGCCTTTCCAGTAGTAGCTGGGATTACAGGCGCCCGCCACCACGGTCTGCTTTTTTTTTTTTTTTTTTTTGTATTTGTAGTAGAGACGGGGTTTCACCGTGTTAGCCAGGATGGTCTCGATCTCCTGACCTTGAGATCCGCCCGTCTCGGCCTCCCAAAGTGCTGGGATTACAGGCGTAAGCCACCGCGCCCGGCCCGGAATGTAATCTTAACAAAGCTGTTTAAAACTACAAATTAAGGCATAAAAACTGGGATGACTAGATACAGATTAAGAGTGGTTGATTTGCTGGCCGGGCGCGGTGGCTCACGCCTGTAATCTCAACACTTTGGGAGGCTGAGGCAGGCGGATCACCTGAGATCGGGAGTTCGAGGCCAGCCTGACCAACATGGAGAAACCCCATCTCTACTAAAAACACAAAAATTAGCCGGGCGTGGTGGCGCATGCCTGGAATCCCAGCTACTCGGGAGGCTGAAGCAGGAGAATCGCTTGAACCCGGGAGGCGGAGGTTGCAGTGAGCCAAGATTGCGCCACTGCACTCCAGCCTGGGCAACAAGAGCGAAACTGCCACACACACACACACACACGAGTGGCTGATTTGCAAGAGACATTCTGAATTTAAGTAGCAAAGGTAGACCCGATGAAAAACACAGTGCTTCAGGTTCTGTAAGAAGCCTGTATTAAGGTTTTTCCATCCTAGCACTCTAGGAATTAGGACTATTCATTTCCTCACAGGAGACAATCAGTTCTTCCAGTCGCACTTCCTAAACTGTCTCCCAAATCCTAAATGAAGTTCACCATCTTTAGTATAAACTGATTAAGCCAAAACTCCCCTTTCCCGAAAAATCCTCAAATCTGGTTTTAACAAAGATAAGAACAATTCGGGGAAATTTCAGACAATTAATATGGACACACATCTAGGGAAAATGGATGGGGGAGATATCAGGAAGCTCGAATCTACATTTCAGGAGACTGGATATTTGAAAAACTCCACGATGATATAAACGAAGTATAACTGCTCTGTAGAATTAAAGTCAGACTTACTCCAAAAGTAATCTACGGCCGGGCGTGGTGGCTCATGCCTGTAATCCCAGCACTTTGGGAGGCCGAGGGGAGCAGATCACAAGGTCAGGAGATCGAGATCATCCTGGCTAACACGGTGAAACCCTGTCTCTACTAAAAACACAAAAAATTAGCTGGGCGTGGCGACGGGCGCCTGTAGTCCCAGCTACTCGGGAGACTGAGGCAGGGGAATGGCGTGAACCTGGCAGGCGGAACTTGCAGTGAGCTGAGACTGCGCCACTGCACTACAGCCTGGGCGAAAGAGCAAGACTCCGTCTCAAAAAATAAATAAATAAATAAATAAAAATAAAAAGTCATCTATGGCATACACTGTGTATAAAATTTAATCATCTGCTGATTACATTTGCGGGAGTGATGTTAATTCTGATGCAGAGCCAAGGCTGAGAATCGCCACCACTTATTAGGTGTGTAACCTGGAGGAACTTTTTTCTCAAAATCTCACGTTTTCTCAATTCTAAAATGGAATTGAAAAGGTGGTTGTGTGACGGGACATACTTCATAAAAACCCTTAGCACAGTACTTGGTGCACAGTAAGAACTCAACACTGTTCTTTATGTTATGTGGACGCGAAGTGAATTTTAGTAGCTCATCACTCATAACTTATAATAAGGGTCCAGACGGAGGATAGCCTATAACAACAAAATAATCATCATAATATAATTATTATACTTAATATTTCTAGGCAAAGTGACTAAAAAGGGTTCACGAGTAGATGAAATAGAAAGATCACCCAAGTGTTAAAAATAAACTGGTTCCTACCTCTTGCCACCTTAAAAAAATCACTGCACCTCTCTGAACTGCATTTAATCAACTCCAAAAGAAGATACAAAAGTCATAGGATCTACTGACCAGATCCTATCAAATTTAATTCCAATTCCAGCAAAAAGAATTGGCTGGGAACCGTTCGCCTCTAAAACCACCCATTCCAGACAAGTATGATTGATTTTAGCTGATTGTATAGCTTTCTTTGCATTTCATGGACAAAACCCCGAAAGCTCTCACCACTATTAACTTAAATCTTGGGCAGCTGTTTCTTAATTTATCTTAAATAATCTTGAAAATTACCTATCAAAAGGTCTACTCCGTTTTCCTCTTAAATCACTATGTGGCTCATCTCAGCACTGCCCCCTTCCAGCCTACAATCAGCAACCCATGAGGAAAGCTGCAGTAACTTGATGGATGAACAAGTCACGGGCAATTTCTGCTCAGAATGTTTAACACAACACAAACAAGTCCCAAAGCCACGGTGATAGTCGTTTACTTTGGTTCAGAACTGCCACTAGACTAAGATAAGCAGCATGAGCATTACATAACCACAATGAACTTAAATATTGTTATTCCCATTTTACAGGCAGGCTCAGGGGCTTAGGGGACCTAGGCAAGGTCACATATCCTGTAAGTGGTGACGCCACGATTCAGTCTCATTGCTTTTTTGCTTTTCCCTGAGACCAAGCTCTTTCCAGTACACGGCCAGGCTCGCGCCCCTCGGGAGCGCTTGTGGGAAGAGCAACCCTCGCCTGCCCGCACCAATCCACAGGTGCGCGCAGGAGCCGCCCGGGGGCCCTGGCTCTGGCCCGTCGAGGCCCGGACAGCCCCGCAGGCCATGACCGCAGCCCTCAGGTCCCGAGGCGCTGCTTCAGGAGGGAGCACCAGCTCGCACGGCCCTTCCGACCCCCGCGTCCCATTGTTCCGAATCTCACTCACCTCGGAGGATGCCGGCGCAGGCCTGGCTGGGGCGCTCGCCGCGAGCTCCCGGCAGCCCAGAAAGCTAGGTCGGTGACGGCAGGATCCGCGAAGGCGTACCCGGCGACTTCTCCGCCTACCCTCCGAAGCGGGAGCAGGCGGGGGCGCTTCACCCTCCTCGCGAGACAGCGGAGACCCCAGCGGCGGCTGCGACCCCTGTGACGCAAAGCGCTCATCACCAATGGCAGCTGGGAAGCAGGGCAGAGAGCGAGACCCACCCCCCAGCTCCCGGCGCGTCAAAACACAACACCCGCCTTCGCCACGCATGCGCAGCAGATGGGCGCCGGCCCCGAGGGCGGGGCTCAGCGCACCGGCCGAAACGCGGCCCCTCCCCCGCCGCTCCAGACCCGGGAGGAGGGCAGCGCGACCCTCCCATCTTGTTACTGGTACTTAGCCACTGGGGACACTGACTGAATGTTCGCCCCTAACTTACCCGGAAAACACGAGAACTAGTTCGATGGCGTTTCAACCTCACCAAACTCTGCGGAAACTTAGGAAATTGTCTCTAGTGTCTAGATAGGGGAATTGTTAGACGGACTTGAAGTCTCTCACCTCCTGTTGTACGCCTCCCGGAAGCAACACCGGGAGTCCAACGGGATCCCAAACCAAAACCCAACCAGTATCCTATAAAGTCTTCAGAGAGGGACCCCCTCCAGGCTGGGGAGAAACAGTACAACCTAACAAAACAGGGCCTGGACTCCCCCCTAAACAGACCACGTTTTTCTCCGCTCTTCCCCTTCCCACTCCCTGAAATCTAGACTAAAAGTCTTTTAAGACAACTGCGAGGTATAAAGTACATCTAGAGCCTAAGCGGTCCGTTGCCAGATTCTACTCCTCAGGCCTCAAATGTGACGTCCCAAACATTCTAGAGCTGAACCTGGTACGCTCGCCCGCCAAACTGCCGTGCTCGGGGCTTAGTATCTCAAGCGCGGCCGTTCAAGAACATCAGACACGCTCAACAAACACTTGTTGCTTGACTGGTACAGTATGGCGAGTAACGCGTCCCACGTATTTCTTCTTAGAGATATACATCACGCTATACGTTTCTCAAGAATGGCTCGATTTACAGGGGTTCCCACAACGATTTGTCACATATAAAAGAGTGGGTGGTATTTTTACGTCAAAGATGAACAGGAGAACGTCCACCTAAATCGTGTGGTATCAGATGCGGGGAGGCGGGGGGGGGGGGGGGGGGAGAAAGCGTTAATTCTTCCAGCTTTAGAGCCAGACGTAATATTTAAAACGTGGATTGTTTTTCAAATAAACTTTTAAATGGACAGGACATCACCTTATCCTGCATTAATATTGCATTGCAACTAGAAAGAAAACCAGTGGAGGCACGCCTATCTCCTCTCTAGTCGGCAAAAAAAAAAAAAAAAAAAAAAAAAAAGGCAATTTTTAACATTTTCTCGTTTATTTCCCCTCTCTAAAAGGCGGGCAAGGCCCCCGATCACGTGATACCGACCCCCCCCCCCAACTCCGGGCGGAAGAGGCCAGCGACAGCGCTGCACGAAGCGAGTGGGCGGGCGCTCGTGCCCGGCTAAAAGATGGCCGCTGCCGCCGGGCGGCCACCGCCTGGGAGGTTACTGTAAGGCCCCCAGCTCCCGCCAGCTCCCGCGGACTGCTGCCGCCTCCTTACCATGAAGCCAGTAAGTCGTCGCACGCTGGACTGGATTTATTCAGTGGTAAGTCCCAGGGATCGCGGGCCCCCACCGTGTCGACTCACTGGGCCCGCAGGCGGAAAGGCCTCTTCAGCACCCAGAAACTCCAAAATCCATTCCTGAATTAAGCATTTCACTCCCTCACCTCGACTCCGCCTCTTCCTGGAGGATACGATCTTCCGCTTCTTACGTAAAGGCTGCTGGGTGTACCCGCCACTGGAACTCCATTTATTCGATTTTGTTACTTTAATTCCCACCTTAGCAATGGCACACGGTAACCTGACGGGGCCGAGGGGAAATATCAGGCACATTTCACACCTCCTTTGCGATTTTTGGTTTAGTTGCTGCTTGCCATCGTTTTAATCTCCTGGGGCTGCATCATCTATGCTTCAATGGTGTCTGCAAGACGACTGCTAAGGAAGAAATACCCAGACAAAATCTTTGGGACGAATGAAAATTTGTAACTCCTCTGGATTTAATTCTCTGAAAATACAGTTCTTTCCCTCATGCTTATGTAGATTTAAAAATAAAATTCATAATGCAAAGTTCCCAAGTTTATTTTTGCATTATCCTTTATAACAAGCACTAGTATGCAAATTTTTCACTTACAGATTTTAGTATTTTACATTCTCATGACAAAATTAACAGCAACCTAGATCTGACAGTCTCGAGTGTCATATCATAGTTGGAATAAGCTTTTCAATCAAGTTTCTAAATTCTTTCTTTCTCTTCTTTTTTTTCTTTTTTTTGAGACGGAGTCTTGCTCTGTCGCCCAGGCTGGAGTGCAGTGGCGCACTCTCGGCTCACTGCAAGCTCCGCCTCCCGGGTTCACGCCATTCTCCTGCCTCAGCCTCCGAGTAGCTGGGACTACAGGCGCCCGCCACCACGCCCGGCTACTTTTTTGTATTTTTAGTAGAGACGGGGTTTCACTGTGGTCTTGATTTCCTGACCTCGTGATCCGCCCGCCTCGGCCTCCCAAAGTGCTGGGATTACAAGCGTGAGCCACAGCGCCCGGCCTAAATTCTTTAAAAATGATTCGGAAAGATTTTTTTTTTTTTTTTTTGAGGCGGAGTCTTGCTCTGTTGCCCAGGCTGGAGTGCAGTGGCACTGTCTTGGCTTACTGCAAGCTCCACCTTCCAGGTTCATACCATTCTCGTGCCTCAGCCTCCGGAGTAGCTGGTACTACAAGGCGCCCGCCACCACGCCCGGCTAATTTATTTGTATTTTTAGTAGCGACGGGGTTTCACCGTGTTAGCCAGGATGGTCTCGATCTCCTGACCTCGTGATCTGCCTGCCTCAGCCTCCCAAAGTGCTGGGATTACAGACATGAGCCACTGCGCCTGGCCGGAAAGATTTCCTTAAAACAAAAGTGCATGGAATTGCTGTTCTTATATTTGTTTATTGTGATATTTCACTGTTGCATACGCTGATACCAAATTAGAGTAAGTACTGTGTAAGAAAAAAAAAGACTAACATATAACTAAATACTTTTCCATATCCTGTTTTCCAAGTCAAGAATGACCAGAAAAAGTAGGTGGTTTCTCATATTTGTTTAGCATGTCCACTTTTTACTTATTGTTAAATTACTCAGTCTCAAATTGTACAATGCTTGAAAACAAATATGACAATTTCTGAGATTAAACTTTATTAAAGTTACTTTTCCAGAAAATTCAGTAAATATGGTAATATAGGAACAAACTTAGGCTCATAAGCCTTTTAAGTTTTTACATAATCTTTAATGATGTTGATCAGGAAATTCTTTCATTGGTGGAATTACTTCTCCAGTCTCCAGAATTATATCACCCTAGGAAAACAAAGATACAGTTAGTACAAAAATCTTAAGTCTACAGAGGTGATAGTTCTATTCTGTTCCATGTTCATCAGATCTCACATGGAAAATGTACTTGAGTTCTGGCATTCCCTTTAAAAGGACCCTAGGCAAAGTAGAAGCTGACTAAATCTGAACAATCAGTATTCAAAATCTTAAGGTACAGTGAAATAATAGGGAAATTTTCACTCAGAAACAAAATAATCGAAAAGAGCACGAAAATTGTGTTCTCTAAGTGATAAAGGGATAATCTTTTATTTTGTATGGCCCCAATAAATGGAGGCCCCAGAAAGAAGTTGCAAGGAAACATCTGCAGTTCCAGATAAGGAGGTAATGTACCCCCAGCAACTGAATGTGTTAAGCAATCACCAGTTTTCTGACTGGGTTACATACTGAATACAGAATACAAACTTTGCCTAGGCAACTGGTCCAGGCGTCTTTTCAATTCTTGATATAGAGTGTGGGCAAAAAGGCATGGGCTTTGAAGCCAGAACCAAGTGGTAAGAATCTTGTAACCTCCACTGACAAGCTGTATAGTTTTAAGACAGATTATTCAATTTCAGTTTCAGCCATGTGTTTAAGATAGATTCTGTTAGCCTGCCAGTCCCTGAATGACTGGAAGAGTAGAATTGTCCCCATCCCCATCCCAATCCCTGCCATTCCCTGACCTGGTACTGCTCAGGATTATAATCTAATGAAAAAATAAATATATTATGTTTATGCCATTATACATTTGGGCAACAATTTGTTACTACAGCTAGCATTATCCCAATGGAAATCATTGCCTTGAAGTGGCACTAATGCTGCTGTAATAAAAATCAAGCTACAGGGCACTGGCTTAGCAGTCCGGTAGCAAAGATAAAGATGGAAACAAAAGGCAGTGGCAAACTATTTAGCAAAATATCTCCTATAACTTGGAAGCAGACTGCCTAATGAACTTGAGGTTCTACAAGAAGCTGGGAAAAAAAGTTACAGTATGTGTTTGGATCCTTGGGATCCTTGGATGCCTTAGGAATGTCCTTTAAGAAGCATGAGCTTAGGCAAAGTGGCTGATTTGAGAGGAGACATAAAATGGAGAGGAAGAGAGAACACTTTCGTCCACGCTACAGACTTTCTGTTCCTGACCAAAAAAAAAAGTTAATAGAATCTAAAAATTCAGGCCAGTTATGGTGGCTCATGCCTGTAATCCCAGCATTTTGGGAGTCCAAGGCAGGAGGATTGCTTGAGGCCCAGAGTTCAAAACCAGCCTGAGCAAGAGTGGGACCCTGTATCTAAAAAATAAATAAAAAATCAGGACCTTGCGGTATTGGAAAATCAGACTACTTCAGAATTCCTAAACAATAAGTTAACACAAGAGATTTGAGCAACAGAAGCCCAGTAAAACTCAAACAGAGGGACACAGCCCTATGGCAAAGATCAGTTTAAAATGAAGGTAGCCTTTGAACCAGTCTGCCTCAGATGGCCTCCACATAGCTGCCATCTGTGAGAGAGGCAGATGCATAAGGACAAAGAAATGAGAGAAGCTGGTAACTGTGTATAGGAAAAACAGATACTGGCATGAGAAACTGACTAGAAGTAAACACATTAGATTCCTACCAAATATTTTTCTTTTCATGCTTCTAAATGTTAAGGGAAATGGATGGACAAACCAAACATAATAGTTTTCAAAATCCTGCCAGAATGTTTGAAATTAAAACAACCTCTGGCATTCAACCTCCCGCAAGCAGGTGGCAGATTCTGAAGCCCATACAGCCCCTAAGGAGGGCATGCTTCCCAATACCATTTAGATGTGGTCTAGGTAGATAATGAAAAGAACAAACCCCCTGGACAGAGCCAGGAACTAGGAAGAACTATGGATAAAGGTGTTCTTCCAAGAAAACAAAATCAGTGCCCATTCAAGTAATTTCTCACACACAGGGGTTAGGAGTGAGATTTCAGAATTGCCAAGAACCAGTGACTACTATGCTATCCAAATTCTACCACTGAACAATGGGTGTGGTTGGGGGACAAGGATACAGTTAACTTGTCTTCTTAGTTCACTGATCCTCAGATCAACAGAAGTCATATCTAAACCTGACATACTATTGTACATTATCTGGAGATCATGGATTTGGGGCTGGGTGCAGTGATGGGACTTTGGGGTTTCTCCCTAAGGAGAGGGACTAAGTGTGTTATGCATGGGTAAAGAAAGAAGCAAAGAGCTGTTTGGTGACTAGAAAGATGGAATGTAGCAGAAACTCCATGAACAGGGGTCTGGGAAATAGCAAAGAGCACACAGATAATATTTGGGAAGATGAGAGTGAGTTTTAGCTAACAGAATTTGAGCAGAAGTGATGTAAGCTACTTCTAAGCTTAGACCCTAAAAATCATCCCGAGACATCTTGCCCTATCTTTCTATCACGATCTTGGAACCTCATATTCGAGAGGCACGGCTATAAGATTGAGGAGGATCACCTGATCCACAGTAGTCTGTGATGTCAACAAGAAATAAACCTCTGTTTTGTTAAGCCATTGAGATTTGGAAGTTTGTTATTACTTGTCCTATTCTAAACATATATACAATGAGCATTCTTCAGTTCCTCAAAGGGGTCATGGCACAGAAACAGGAAAGAACCACAGTGGCAAAAAAAAAAGAAATATGAGAAATGCTACAGGATCCCTGATATGGTCTTCTGAATAGAGCTCTCCTTTTCCTTTGAACAGTAAATGGCAAAATAAATTAACATTTAAATAGAATAAATGGAAGACTAAATAAATATAAATTGCCCAAATGGAAAAACCAGCAAGATAATTTCCTATTTTGAGACTACCTAGGCTATAACACACATCAATGTTACACAATAAAAAAGGAGAAATCCCCTACTTTTTTTTTTTTTTTTTGAGGCAGGGTGCTCTGTCACTCAGGCTGGAGTGCAGTGGCGCAATCTTGGCTCACTGCAACCTCTGCCTCCCAGGTTCAGGCAATTCTTGTGCCTCAGCCTCCCCAGTAGCTAGGATTACACGCGTGCACCACCATGCCCAGCTAATTTTTGTATTTTTATTAATAGTAGAGATGGAGTTTCACCATGTTGGCCAGGCTGGTCTCAAAATCCTGACCTCAGGTGATCCACCTGCCTCCCCCTCCCAAAGTGCTGGCATTACAGGTGTGAGCCACCACGCCTGGCCCCTACTGCTTTTTTTTTTTTCTGAGACAGAGTCTCACTCTGTGACCCAGGCTGGAGTGCAGTGGCGCAATCTCCGCACACACACTGCAACTTCCATCTTCCAGGTTCAAGCAATTCTTGTGCCTCAGCCTCCAGGTAGCTGGGATTACAGGCATGCACCACCACACCTGGCTAATTTTTGTATTTTTTTTAGTAGAGATGGTGTTTCACCATGTTGGCCAGGCTGGTCTCGAACTCCTAGCCTCAAGGGATCCACCACCTCGGCCTCCCATAGTGCTGTAATTACAGGCATGAGCCCCCGATACCCCCTTTTTTTTTTGCTTTTTCTTTTTTTTTGAGATGGAGTTTCACTCATTTCCCAGGCTGGAGTGCAGTGGCATGATCTCAGCTCACTGCAACCTCCGCCTTCCAGTTTCAAGCAATTCTCCTGCCTCAGCCTCCTCAGTAGCTGGGATTACAGGCGCCCGCCACCACGCACGGTAATTTTTGTATTTTTAGTACAGACGGGGTTTCACCACGTTGGCCAGGCTGGTCTCGAACTCCTGACCTTGTGATCCACCCACCTCGGCCTCCCACAGTGCTGGGATTACAGGCGTGAGCCACCGTGCCTGGGCCCTCCCCCAACTATTTCTTAAACCAGCGTTCCAACTGGGCCAGTTGGCCAGTTTTGGTAGCCCTTCCTAAAATTCCCTTGTTGCAACAGATAATCATTACTGTGACTAAGTCATTTGATTAAAGCAAGAATCACGGTAAGTTTTGTTATTTAAATTGTGTCCTTTTGAGTTATGATAGTTCATTATCTGTGACTAGAAGTACACAAGAACATAGTATGTATTCTACTATGCTAAACAATAACCTCACAAACAGCTAGTAAACACCAACTACTGAGTCATCTTTTAATGCTAAAATAACTCATTTCAAATTAGTACTATAGCTCACACATTCATAGTATAAATTTTTTTTTTTCTTTTTTGAGACGGAGTCTCGCTCTGTCGCCTAGGCTGGAGTGCAGTGGCGCAATCTCGGCTCACTGCAAGCTCCGCCTCCCGGGTTCACGCCATTCTCCTGCCTCAGCCTCCTGAGTAGCTGGGACTACAGGCGCCCGCCACCACGCCCAGCTAATTTTTTGTATTTTTAGTAGAGACGGGGTTTCACCGTGTTAGCCAGGATGGTCTCGATCTCCTGACCTCACGATCCACCCGTCTCGGCCTCCCAAAGTGCTGGGATTACAAGGCGTGAGCCACTGCGCCCGGCCCATAGTATAAAATTTAAAACACTCATTAGTGGATATTAAATTCACAGATGGAGGACTTAAGGTCAAATCTTGAAAATGAGGCACAAAGCCATAGGACATGAGAGTTTGGAATTAATAACAGAAATTCAGTTGCTGTCACCATGCATGGATGTTTGCTTAGGCTCATGCCCTAAGCTCTTTACCCAACATGAAACAGGACACAGTGAAAAACTTTTGGTACTCCCTTTAGGAAAATCAGGGTCACAAAATACGTTTTACAGCCAGGTTGAAAATAAATGTGCTCACTTCCCGCTTGAACTGTAATTGTCACCTCATGCTAGTTCTTCCTTTTTTTTTTTTTTTTTTACAAGAATACCCAAAATGGACTTAAACCGAAAGTGAGAAGGAAAGAACATTTTAATCTAATAATTGCTTGGAAAGGGAGGAAAAGGAGAGAGAAAAACAACAAACAAAATCAGAAGTTTTAAGACTTACAGGGAATATTCTGGGCTTCCTTTCAACTATGCCATATGGTTTTTCCTGTAATAAAAGTTAACTCTGTGTTAATTATGGTGTTAAGAGTTTCTTCTGAAAATAAGAAATAGGTCATACCCCAAATTTTAACTTAAGCTCCAAACTTTCACAGAACTCCAGATTCACATATCCAACTGTTTACTCAATATCTCTACTTAGCTATCAAATAGGCATCTCAAACTTAACCAGGTCCAACACTTAACTTCTCCCATCCTCAAACTGTTCCTCCAGTAAATGACACTCTTATTCCCCCAGTTATGAAAGCCAGAAACCTTGACTCCTCAGCAGAGCCTGTTAATTCTATCTTGAGAATATACCCTCAATCCAACTGGTTCTCATCACCACCCTTGTCCAAGCCTCTATCATATTTTCACCTCAACTACCACAACAGCACCTACTAGCCTCCCTGCTTCCACTTGTGCCCTCCTAGGCAAATGAAAACAGTCTATTCTCCACACTTCAAGGCAGAGTACACTGATTCTTTTATTTATTTATTTATTTTTTTTTGAGACGGAGTCTCGCTCTGTCGCCCAGGCTGGAGTGCAGTGGCGCAATCTCGGCTCACTGCAAGCTCCGCCTCCCGGGTTCACGCCATTCTCCTGCCTCAGCCTCTCCGAGTAGCTGGGACTACAGGCGCCCGCCACCAAATCAAGAGAAAAGGTAAGTGAGTGGCTTTGGGACCTCTACTGACACAAAATGTTTAACTAAATATGTCCATCTGTGGCTCAGGAAAAATCACCCGGAAGTGTGAACCCTCAGATAAGCAACCACATTACTGTATTGAATTGTCAACCTAGTGACTGCAGCTTGTTAAATTTGCTTCTCTTAGAAATGTCTTTTCGGCCGGGCGCGATGGCTCACGCTTGTAATCCCAGCACTTTGGGAGGCCGAGGCGGGCGGATCACGAGGTCAGGACATCGAGACCACGGTGAAACCCCGTCTCTACTAAAAATACAAAAAAATTAGCCGGGCGTGGTGGGGGGCGCCTGTAGTCCCAGCTACTCGGAGAGGCTGAGGCAGGAGAATGGTGTGAACCCGGGAGGCGGAGCTTGCAGTGAGCCGAGATTGCGCCACTGCACTCCAGCCTGGGCGACAGAGCAAGACTCCGTCTCAAAAAAAAAAAAAAAAAAAGAAATGTCTTTTCGATCCCAGAAAAATGTAGTTAAATTTAGATATGATAAACTAAGTTAAACCCAGAGTATAAATAAGTGAATGTGTGAACTTTTAAAAGTTCTGAAAACATTGGTACATTCCATACATTCTGTTGGTTAGAGTTTGTAATGTGTAAGATAATCTGGCTAATAGAGGTTTTAAAAAATTAGGTTTAGGGCCAGGCGCGGTGGCTCACGCTTGTAATCCCAGCACTTTGGGAGGCCAAGGCGGGCGGATCACAAGGTCAGGAGATCGAGACCACGGTGAAACCCCGTCTCTACTAAAAATACAAAAAAAAAAAAAAAATTAGCCAGGCATGGTGGCGGACGCCTGTAGTCGCAGCTACTCGGAGAGGCTGAGGCAGGAGAATGGAGTGAACCTGGGAGGCGGAGCTTGCAGTGAGCCGAGACTGCGCCACTGCACTCCGCTCTGGGGGACAGAGCGAGACTCCGTCTCAAAAAAATAAATAAATAAATAAATATTGGTTTAGGATTCTAGTTAAAATGCATAATTGATTTAGATTTGTGATCCTATGTTGAAAAAAATTACTTCTTAGAATCATAAATTTACCATATAAATACATCGAAATAAAACTGAACACACAAAATGTATAAATACAATTTAAAATATTTAACAGAATTTGGCTATGTTTGTAAATGGAATTGTTTCAGAAGAGTTCAACTTCAGTTAATCCAAAGATAGTAAAAAACAAAGGAGATTATTCTTATTTTACTAGATGCATAGTTTAGTAGAATTTTAAAACTGAATTTAAAGAATTAGGAAAAAATTATGTTTTTAAATTTGAAACTCAAGAACTGAATATTAATCTGTATTTTAAGTCACTGTAACCAGTTCTTTCTGCACATAAAAATCACTCTTGGATGTTAAACTTTCACTAACAGAAAGTAATATATTTTCTTCTCTAGGGTCTTACGTGCCAAAATAGTGAAAATATAACAGATGTATAATGAAACGAAGTAGTCTTTTTATGAACATAAAGTTTTTTTAAGCCCATCAACAACAGAAATACAAACTATTCTCTCACCCTTAGATATATAAATTGTTAGCCCTTTTTAATAGTTGTAGAGAGAGTTTGTGTTAGTTTGTAATGTGAAAATCCCCTAACCCAACTCTAACTCCTCTTAGAACTAATAATCTCATGTATAAGACAGGCCATGTCCACTTGGACATCTCCAAAACTGCCATGGCAGCACATGCTTCTAAAAACTTCACTATTTTTTTTTTTTTTTTTTTTTTTTTGAGATGGAGTCTTGTTACATCGCCCAGGCTGGAGAGTGTGGTGGCCTGATCTCGACTCACTGCAACTTCTGCCTCCCGGGTTCTAGCAATTCTTCTGCCTCAGCCTCCTGAGTACCTGGGATTACAGGCACACGCCACCAAGCCCAGCTAATTTTTTTGTATTTTAGTAGAGATGGGGTTTCACCATGTTGCCCAGGCTGGTCTCGAACTTCTGAGCTCAAGCAATCCGCCTGCCTCAGCCTCCCAAAGTGCTAGGATTACAAGCATGAGCCACCACACCCAGCCTAAAATATTCACTTCTATTCCATCATCAGAAAGCCCTCCCTTCCAATACCCTACTTGTAATTTCCAAGGCTAGAGATTTTACAGTCATAAATGACTGTGAACTTTGGTTTTATCCCCAACTTAATCAACCACCAACTTCAGGTGTTTCTTCCTTTAAAAGTGTCTCTGGCTTTATTTTTCCTCTTCATCCCTGCTATCTTCACCCTAACCAGATTCTCAACTGACATCTACTAAAATGCAATGGCCTCCAGCTGATCTGCCCTGCTGTCAGAACTTTCTTCCCTTCAATTCACCATACATTTCAATGTTTTTCTTTGTTTTCCTCAATGTATCACATTCATCAAGTCACTCTCCCATTAAAAAATGGAAAGCTTCCCATTGCCTATCACATGTTGTTCAACTTCTTCTATCTAACTTTCGAGACCCTCCATAAATTGGTCCCAGACTACCTAGTCAACAGACCTTCCATTCTAGTCAGCTCCTCAGTCTTAGGTACAAACGGCCACGTTCATTACTGACTCCATATCTTTGCTTCTAACAGGAATTAACTTTTTTCCTCCATACTCCTTCCCAAATTATACCTATCTTCCAACTTTACTATAAAGTCTTTGAGGTCAGGAATTTGGTCTTGTATATTCTTCTACAGCAATAAAGGAAGAGGACATGCTAGACACTCCGTACTTGTTAATCAAGGGGCTTAATCTGCTTAGTACATGGAACAAAGATGTCAGCAATCAGAATTTTAAAGAGTCTACACAATCAGTAGAGAACACAATCAAAGAGAATAAGTTATGTTGGGGGCAGGGGTGTTCTGAAAACCCCCCAAAATTTTGGTTGTTTCACTCTTCTGTCAATAGGCTAACAGAAAGCCAATATCCACTGGATTCTCTATAATTTGTTAGGCAGTCCTTAACTTCTGTCTTTATTCTGAAATAATTTTAAACTTACATAAAGCTGCAAGAATGAAAAAAAAGAATTTTTTCCTTGAATCACTTTATAGTAAATTGCTGACTAGTTTATTACTCTAGTATACTTCCTACAAAGACAATATTCTTAAAATAATTACAATACAACTATCAAGATCAGGAAATTAACACTCATACATTACTATCTCTACCTGGTCTAAAAAATCCATTCAAATCTTCTCAATTGTCTCAACAATTGTTTGGACTTACCAGAAAATCCCCTTACATGACATGTTCTCCATTGATTGTGTAGGCTCTTTAAAATTCTGACTGCCAACACCGTCACTGTTCTTACAGATAATGCAATTATGCCTATTAATGAAGAATTGCATTTAGTTGGCATATCTCTTTATTCTTCCTCAATCTGGAACAATCTTAAAGCTGTCCTTTAACATTCATGATCTTGACATTTCTGAAGGTATAATGCCAATAATGATGCAGAATAGCCCCTCACTTTGGGTTTATCTTCTGTTTCCTCATATGAATTTAATCAATAAATTACATTCAAGTTATGTACCTTTGGCAGGAATATCACAAAAGTAATGCTGTGTTCTTATTGCAGCCTATCAAGTAACACATAATTTCAGTTTGCCCCATTATCAATAATGTTAATTTAGACCCCTTGACTAAGGCGGCGTCTGCCAGATTTCTCTACTACAAAGATACTCTTTCTCCCTTTGTAACAAATAAGTACTTTGAGGATAAGTATTTTAAAATTAGTATTAGCATCCTCTTTTTTTTAAATTCTTTTTTTGATTGAGATGGGAGTCTCACTGTGTCACCCAGGATGGCAGGAGTACAGAGGGCAGCACAATCATAGTTCACTGCAGGCTCCATATCCTGGGCTCAAGCGATCCTCCTGCCTCAGCCTCCTCAATAGGTGGGACTATTCGGCTCTTTTTTTTTTTTTGGAGGGATGGGGTCTCACTATGTTTCCCAGGTTGATCTCAAACTCTTGGCCTCAAGCAGTCCTCCCACCTCAGCCTCCCAAAGTGTTGGGATTACAGGTGTGAGCCACTGTGCCCAGACTAATGTTAGCATTCTATGATGTTCCTTAGCTGAATTAAATATTACTATGATGATTCTCAAATGGTAATTTTTCTAATTCTATCATTCAGCAAATTATTGCATCAAAAAGCTTTCTTTTCTACCCATTTATTAATTCACTTATTTATATCAGTTTGCACTCATGGATTTTCATTTTATTCAGGTGACTATCATCTATTACTATCATTATTTATTTTAAAGTTCAAACTGCCCAGGCAGGAGTCCTTGCACGACTCTGTGTCCTTTGAAATATGTTCCCATCATTCTTTCAGCACTTCTTTACTTTCTGGCACAATAATATGTTCCAAGCTCATCTTATATTTTCTCTCCTCCCGCCCTAGAATCGGCCACTGCTCTGAGCTCTGGGTCCTTTCAGTGCATAACTGTATTTAGAAAATAAGACCTAGCTTCTAAGTGTGCTAATTACTAAGGAGTGGCAATGTTTCCAGGTCCTCTCAGTGGACAGAGCTAGAGAATATGTACACACAGACACACATGCACACATCCACATTTACATCTATATCTATTTCTAGGTCTATCAATACATTTTAAAAACCATGAGTTCACACCAGTACCTCCAATTCCATTATACCACCACAAACTTTTCTTCCTTTTCACATATGTAACTCCCTTTTCCGGCAGTGAGAATCTTGTGTCCTTTTATCATCAACATATGTACTCACAGGCATACCTCACCTTATTGCACTTTGCTTTACTGCACTTCAGATATATTGTGTTTTCTTATAAATAGAAGGTTTTAGCAACCCCGAGACAAGCAACTCTATCAGTGCCATTTTTCTTTTTTCTGAAAAATCTTTATTGCTTTTCCTGATTATACAACAAATGTAAAAATTCAAATATTACACTTTTTAAAAAAAAGTACATTATGTCATTAAAAATGCCCATTTCAAAAAAATTCAAGTATCATAAAAATACATGATTTAGAAAATGAGTCCTCTGTAATCTAGTCCCACCCCCGTGTCCCCCAGGATTACTGCTGTTCAGATCAGCGTGTTTCCTTCCAGATTGTCTCTGCGCACCCACCACCTGCACTGCTGACATGAGCTCCATATTATCTGAGATGATAGTAACTCTAATAAATGGAACAGGAGCAGGGTTCAGCTGCTGGTGCACTGAACAGCTTCCAGTTTCTTTTTTTTTTTTTTTTTTTTTGAGACAGAGTCTCGCTGTCGCCCAGGCTGGAGTGCAGTGGTGCGATCTCGGCTCACTGCAGGCTCTGCCCCCCGGGATTCATGCCATTCTCCTGCCTCAGCCTCCCGAGTAGCTGGGACTACAGGCGCCCGCCACCTCGCCCGGCTAATTTTTTGTATTTTTAGTAGAGACGGGGTTTCACTGTGTTAGCCAGGATGGTCTCGATCTCCTGACCTCCTGATCCACCCGCCTCGGCCTCCCAAAGTGCTGGGATTACAGGCGTGAGCCACCGCACCCGGCCTCAGTTTCTACACAGAAACGCTTTCTTCATAAAAGCTTGAAACTGCAACATCGTTTTGCACTATGTATCAAGTTGAATCATGAAATTAACGATTGCTCACCATTTTTGGCCTAGAAAATGGCAGTTTCATGTGGTTCAACATAATAGCTATGGCCCTATTCATAGACATTGGGAGGTTTCCTACTTTTTGCCATTATAAACAATTCAGCAGGCCAGGTGAGGTGGCTCACGCCTGTAATCCCAGCACTTTGGGTGGCCAAAGCGGGCAGATCACCTGAGGTCAGGAGTTCGAGACCAGCCTGGCCAACATGGCAAAACCTCATCTCTGCTAAAAATACAAAAATTAGCCAGCCATGGTGGTGGACACCTGTAATCCCAGCTACTTGGGAGGCTGAGGCAGGAGAATCGCTTGAACCCAGGAGGCAGAGGTTGCAGTGAGCCGAGATCACGCCACTGCACTCCAGCTAGGAGACACAGTGAGACTCTGTCTCAAAAAAAAAAAAGAAAAAATTCAGCAGTGAATGTCCTTTTATGTTCTTTATGGAGTACAAATATCTTACCCCCAAAGCATGACACCTCTCTTTTGGGCATTTAGAACTGTCAAGAAGGATGGAGCTGACCATTTGCCATGGAAATGGAGACCCAGCAGACAGCTGACACACAAACAACTTGTCCCTCAAACAAGAGTGGCTAACTTCAGCCATGACACCGTTTTAGTACGGTGACCACACCACATGAGCAAACCAAATACTGGTAAAACCAGAGAACAGAAGAATTCTTCAGCTCAGGACAATTCTTAACCCTACTGATGACTCACAAGACATCCAGTGAGTACCCCAAAGCTGTCCTCTGGAAGTTGGGCTGTCAGAAGGTACAAAAAATGATTCAGGCCAGGCATGGAGGCCCATGCCTGTAATCCCAGCACTTTGGGAGGCCAAGGCAGGTGGATCACCTGAGGTCAAGAGTTCGAGACCAGCCCAACCAACATGGCGAAACCCTGTCTCTACTAAAAATACAAAAATTAGCCGGGCATGGTGGCACATACCTGTAATCCTAGCTACTTGGGAGGCTGAGGTAGGAGAATCACTTGAACCCGGGAGGCAGAGGTTGCAGTGAGCTGAGATCGCACTACTACACTCCAGCCTGGGCAACAAAAGTGAAACTCCATCTACAAAAAACAAACAAACAAACAATGATTCAGAAATGTACTGAAATCAGATTTGCCGGAAATATTTTTTAAAGTTTTTTCCAGGAGCTAATGGAGTGACCAAAAAAAAAAAAAAAGGCACCTGTTAAAATTATGCCCACGACAGGCCTCGAACAAAGACGAGAAAGTGGTGTGTATATGTCACTGGAGCTTTCGCACAGGCCACTTCCTCTTCAACCTTGTCTGGGGTTTGTAGCTTCTGTTTGGGTCATAGCTGGTTTTGTGGGTGGTTTTCTTATGGCAGACAATGTGCACTAATTTTAGGTTCTCTGAGGTAAAAAGCAGGCCATAAAAATATTCCCAGTCCACTTCTCTTCCGTCTTGTTCTTTAATTGCTGCCACCAGTGTAGGAATGATGGTGTGTTTTTGTTTCTATTATGTGATCCAGGTTCCAGGTGCTGAAGAGGATCCTGCTCTCCCTGTTACTGTAGGGGTTGATGGAGTATCCTGACAAGCAGCCGTCCATGTCGAAGGGACCCTGGCAGGAAAACTAGCCTTCCAGTGTGCAGAGACGGCTGCCACCCTTGGCTCCTCTGTCATAGTAGCTGCCATTGTACTGCACAGACTGGAGCTTCTGGCACATGGAGCGGAGGACCCACAGGAATTCCTCCTGAGCCTCTGCACCCACCATGGAGGAGCAGGAGCTCACCTCTCTCAGGTAACTCCGGATCCAGCTCTCACAGCTGTATCTCAGATAGCCAGACTCATTCCAAAATCGGGACTCCAAGCCTTCAAACCACAGCGGGTCCTCAGCCCGGGTGTCGGCTGCGATGTTCTGGCTGACGTTGTACAGGAGGTCGGCCAGCAGCCTCTGCCTCCGCGGAGGCCTGCTCATCACACAGTAGCTGCCGAGCGGCCTGGATGAGTCACGCGTGCGGCTGGCAAAAAGCACTGAAGCAGCACCCGATGTCACTGACATAGCCCTGCCAGGCCTGGCCTGAGGTGAGCAGTACCAGCTCGGCGCTGTCAAGGACGCTTTGGTCAGCTCCATGCCATCCTCGTACGAGGGAGCTGGAAGCAGAGGTAGCCCTTGCGCAGCATCTCCCAGCAGCTCCTGCCCGCCATGCCAAACTTCCTCGGGCTGCACAGGGCCCGCAGCTTCACAGTCTTGGGCTTCTGGAGCACTGCAGATGTCCTCAAGGCCTCTGGGCCCCGCAGGCAGTGGCACCCGCTGGTCAGCTGCTCAAGCCGGTCCAGGCTCCGGCCGCAGGGGTCTACCAGGTGTGCTCTGCAAAACTGGCATGGGCTAGGCACCAATCCTGGAAACTCAGTGCCATTTTGCTAAAAGCATGTGTTCACTTCACGTCTCTGTGCCATATTTTGGTAATTCTCCTAATATTTCAAACTTTTTCAGATGGAGTGTCGCTCTGTCACCCAGGCTGGAGTGCAGTGGTGCAATCTTGGCTCACTGCAACCTCCTTCTCCCAGGTTCAAGGGATTCTCCTGCCTCAGCCTCCCCAGTAGCTGGGACTACAGACGTGCACCACCAAGCCCGGCTAATTTTTGTATTTTTAGTAGAGATGGGGTTTCACCATATTGGCCAGGCTGATCTTGAACTCCTCACCTCAGCTGATCTGCCCACCTCAGCCTCCCAAAGTGCTGGGATTACAGGTGTGAGCCACCGTGCCTGGCCTCAAACTTTGCAATTATTGTTATATTAACATCTGTTATGGTAATCTGCACTCAGTGATTTTTGATGTTACTACTACAAATTTTAGGGACAACACAAATCACACCCATATAAGATAGTGAATTTAATGAGTATACGCTGTGTGTTGTGACTGTTCCAACTGGCCATTCCCCACCTCTCTCTCTCTCCTTGGACCGTCCTATTCCCTGAGACACAACAATATTGAAATTAGGCCAATTTAATAACACTACAATGACCTCTAACTGTTCAAATAAAAGAAAGAGCTGCATGTTTCTCACTTCATATCAAAAGCTACTTGGTAGGCTGAGGCAGGAGAATTACTTGAACCTGGGTGGCGGAGGTTGCAGTGAGTCGAGATGGCACCACCGCACTCCAGCCTGGGTGACACAGCAAGACCTTGTCTCAAAAAGAAAAAAAAAAGATTGTGATTCCTCTGATGGATCTAGGCAAAGAAAATGGAAAATCTTCTGGGAAAGAATTTACTATCCTATATGCCATTAAGAAAATTCGTGATTAACAGGAGGAGGTCAAAGTATCAACATGAACAAGAGTTTGGAAGAAGTTGATTTCAACTCTCGTGGATTACTTTGAGGGGTTCAAGAATTCAGTGCAGGAAGGAACTCTTGATGTAGTGGATATAGCAAAAGAACTAGAATTAGAAGGGGAGCCTGAAGATGTGACTGAAGTGCCTCAATCACATGATAAAGCTTGATAGATGAGAAGGTGCTCCTTTGGATGAGCAAACAAAGTGGTTTCTTGAGATGGAATCTGCTCCTGGTGAAGATGCTATGAACATTGTTGAAATGACAACAAAGAATTTCAAATATTACATCATCTTAGTTGATAAAGCAGCGGCATGGTTTGAAAGGCCTGACTCCAATTTTGAAAGTTCTACTGTGGGTAAAATGCTATCAAACAGCATCTCATGCTACAGAGATATCTTTCATGAAAATAAAAGTCAATCGATGTGGCAAACCTCACTGTTGTCTCATGTACATACATATATATATGTATATATATTTTGTTGTTGTTGTTTGTTTTGTTTTGTTTTTTGAGATGGAGTCTTGCTCTGTTGCCCAGGATGGAGTGCAGTGGTGCAATCTCAGCTCACTGCAACCTCCGCCTCCTGGGTTCAAGTGATTCTCCTGCCTCAGCCTCCCGAGTAGCTGGGATTACAGGCGCCCACTACTACGCCCAGCTAATTTTTGTATTTTTAGTAGAGACAGGGTCTCACCATCTTGACCAGGCTGGTCTTGAACTCCTGACCTTGTGATCCACCTGCCTTGGCCTCCCAAAGTGGTAGGATTACAGGCGTGGGTCACCGCGCCCCGCCTGCTATCTTATATTAAGAAATTGCCACAGCCACTCCAGCCTGCAACAACCATCACCCTGACCAGTCAGCAGTTATCAACATCGAAGCAAGACCTTCCACTAGCAAAAAGATCATACACAGTCACTGAAGGCTCAGATGATCATTAGCATTTTTTAGCAATTAAGTTTTTGTTTTTTCTTTTTCTTTTTTGAGACGGAGTCTCGCTCTGTCGCCAGGCTGGAGTGCAGTGGCACAATCTCAGCTCACTGCAACCTCCACCTCCCAGGTTCAAGTGATTCTTCTGCCTCAACCTCCCGAATAGCTAGGACTACAGGCACATGCCACCATGCCCAGCTCATTTTTTTTATTTTTAGTAGAGGTGGGGTTTCACCACGTTGGCCACGATGGTCTCGATCTCTTGACCTCATGATCCACCCACCTCAACCTCCCAAAGTGCTGGGATTACAGGCATAAGCCACCGTGCCCAGCCTGTTTTTTCTTTTTAAGGTAGGATATCAACCTGGCACCTAGGCCAGAGTGCAGTGGCGCAATCACAGTTTATTGCAGCCTCAACCTCCTGGGCTCAAGCAATCCTCCCATCTCAGCCTCTTGAGTAGCTGGGATTACAGGTGTGGACCACCACATCCAGCTATTTTTTTTTTTTTTTTTTTTTGTAGACATGGAGTCTCACTATGTTGCCCAGGCTGGTCGAACTTCTGGCCTCAAGCAATCTTCCTGCCTTGGCCTCTCAAAGTGCTAGGGCTACAGGTGGGAGCCGCCATGCATGGCCCAGCAATAAAGTATTTTTAAATTAAAGCATATAAATTGTTCTTTTACACATACTGCTATTACACACTTATACCACAGCACAGCGTAAACATAACTTTTATATGCACTAGGAAGCCAAAAAAATTGTGTAACTCGTTTTGGTGGTCTAGAACCAAAGAATACTTTTGGCACTGCAGGGTTCTACAACCAATTCTGCAATATCTCTGAGGTATGCCTGTATTTGGCCAATCTCCCTATATATAATCCATCTCCTGTCACCACAACCACATCCCAGCATTAATACCTGCCTCACCTCATTCAGTTTCTGACCTCTTACTCTGAGTTATCACTTGCCTCACTGCCTCATACCATCCTTCTTCCAGATGTCTTCCTCCCTCCGCTCAGGTACCAATATCCTATACTAGGCTGTTGCCACTGTTGCTCCCCAAACAGATGTGCTCACCCTCCTCTCCTGCAACCCACTGAGGATCTAACATCCCTCTCTTGGTATACGAATGCCCTCCTCACTCTTTTGTGTTCCAACACTACATGCTACGCAGTCACCACTGCTCCCTCTGCCACGCCACCTCCCAAAATGCATGCCCTTCTCATTCTGCCTGGGATCCAACACCCTGCACCAGACCGAGCCTTTAAAATACCACAACTGGCTCAGTTCAATCAGCCCATGCAAGATCTGTTATCAGTGAAAAAGTGCAGGCATCTGGACATCCTGAGTTCTAAATAAATAAAAATTGTGAGGAATCAGATAAAATGAAGGAAACAGAAATGGGGTGATGACAAAGATAAGCTTTGTCTATTTTGAATTTTTACCTTATAAGAGATACAGGTTTTTAAAAAGGAGCAGAATTGTTTTCTCCCTTCCTATTCATGACCCCAAATTTACCCTAGTATTATTAGGTCACTACATTCTTATCACTTTAAAACTAATTTCTATGAGGAAATCCATTTCAAGTTGTAAACTAGTGACGGTATTTTTAAAAAACTATACCCAATTACGTAACTTTCATTAAACCTTTTACCTAAGAGAATTCAAAGTACTTCAAAATCTGTTTATAAGTGGCATATTATTTCCACTAAGTAGGGTAAGATAGCCACAAAGAAAATAATTTTGGACAATATTAAAAATAAATTCTGAAAAGGACATACTTACAGACACATGATACTTCATGTAATAATGAATAATCCAGGCAGGTACAAGTATATGAGTGAAAACAAAGATACTCTTTTGGTATACCCCATGGACCTGGGGGGAAAAACACATACACAAAATAAACATATCCCATTTTTTATATTTATGGCAGAACAAAAGGCATCAATGATGTAACAATGTCATGATTATTTTACAAAACTCTAAATGGTACATATTTTCTTATAGTCCGTAGGTAACCTCATCTACTCAAATATTCTTAGTAAATGCAGAGTCTGCTAGAAGATACCTACAAAGTCCAGACCAAAATGCTTAAGTAGTATTTTGCAAGACTATAACAAGGCATTTATAGTTTAAAGACTTCTAAAAGTATCCTTATTATAAGTTTGTTAAAGATAAAATATAGCAAAATAATGAAAGAATAATTTTAACGTATTTAACCAGAGTAATCAAACCTATAGAATTTTTCAGGTACAGTCATCTCACCTATTTATTGATCAATGGCACTCGCATCATTTTAGGTATAAGGCAGACAACCTTGACAACACCAATGCTGGAAAAAGGCCGTTTTACATACTAAGATGGGGTGTCCCAAACTCACTCCAAAATGCCCTCTGCAACACTATTTTAAAAAAGAACTAAAAATGGAACTTTCCCATGTCTTCCAATTTGATTAAAAAACACCTATCCATTCAAGGAAGGGGGAATCCAGAATCTAAGAATTATAACACATATGATTATAAAAGAATAAATTAAAGTAAGGTAAGGTGAATTTCGACACATGATTATTTGTTTACTTCCTTATATCACTGGCTGATGGATGGGATGTCAACTTTAAATCAGTGACAGCCAATATTCCGATAATGTCAGGGATACAAAGGGTAGGAGAAGAGTTGGATTTTACCACCATAAATAAGTATCCAATACCACTTTCTCAGAAAAATTTTCAACAATTCTATTGCACTAGACTTTGTAGCACAGTAAGAAACAGATACATGTTGATTACAATATGAACTCATATTCAATTCCTACCTCCCTGACCACCAGCAAACCACTGAAGCTTTGTAGGCCTCAGCTTCTTCACATTTAAAGTGAGGATTAGGAATCTCTACCTTATAGGAATAAAGAAATGAAGTAACGCATGTAAAACCCTCAGTAGAGTGCCAAGCACACAGCAAGCACCCATGTGTTACTTAGTATTATTACTACTATTATCCTGTCATCAGTAAGTGTTGCAGGTAACTGAAAGCAATTCTGAGATGTTTATCACCCATAACAGACCTCAAGAAAATACCCAGAGGCCTTGAAAATAAAGTTCTTGAATGAGTGATTTTCTTCAAAGCCCAAAATGTCATTTTTTAATGAAACATTGTGTTAAAAGTACAGAACGGTAGTTTAGAAAGGTAGCTCTTGAATGTGACTCACAAGGCATACCAACAGGACCCTGTCTTTTACGGGGATCACAAGGGGCTGTACCACCAGCTAGGGGCTGGCTGTGCCCTCTGGTAGTTGGATACTGTGTTACTTGGTCTCTAGAACCTCACACTTAAATGTTAGACAAGTGTCCTCAAATACTTAAATCACAGAATTTCAATTCTAGCGAGTCCTTGGTTATTATTCTGAGGGAAGATTTCTACTGTCAAAGGAGAATCAAATGTGCAGCGTCCTGGAAAACCTAAGTATTAAAATTCGCCCCCGTCTCACTGTACTTAACAGTAAAAGGCATGATTCTCTCAAAGCCATACATATTCCTGGACTCCTGCCTCCCGAGACTCCAGGAGGACTCTCGGGACTGGCCAGTGTCCCAGAGCACTGAGCGTTATCAGTCCTTGGTGTGGCTGCAGGGAGCGGACGTTCAGGGTTCAGGCTGCCGGCTGCGGTGGGGTGTGTTGGGGGGGACCGGAAAGGTCTGTCACTCACCATTTTCCTCCAAGGGGATTTATTCTCCAAAAATTTATTCCAGAATTTCTCCATAGGCCCCATCCTCTGTGGGGGCAGCACCGGCTCCCGAGGGCTCAGCTCCTGGTCCTTCAGCCATCGCCTTCTCAGCTCTCGCAGCTGCTGCAGCCGCAGTTTCTCATCCGGAGTGTAGCCCGTCATGTCGCCGCTGGTACCAACGCAAAAGGACACGGCGCACCCTCGAACTACGGACTAGTTACTTAAGCGCGCTCCCGCTCTGCAAAGCGACCTTGCGGGAACGCCGAGCGCCGGGCGCCGCGCGCAGTTCTTACGTCACATCCTGGTCCTGCCTCTGCAGGGGCCCCAGATTCCTCGCGAGGAAAGCAGTGTCCGGGCATGCGCAAAGGTCTCCACCTCAAGTTCTCTCTCCGCCCACCTCCGCTATACCCGACCAAGTTACGACCGGGTGGGGACAAGGAGAACTCGTAGTTGTGGGGCCTGGGGAAAGTGACAGATTAGACGAAAGTATGCTAAATTAGAGGACTGGAGGTTTTGCTAAGGAAGAACTTGTATGCTAGGAGGAGGAAGGATAAGCATAAGTGTTCCAGTGAATATGCTGTCCAGATTCAAAATTATTTGCTTGCCTCTCCCACCTTGGAATGACCTAGAGAGTGTTTGAAAATAGTTACATCCCAGTTCAAATCCCAGCTGTGCCAGTAACTGCTGAAGTGTCCTGGGCAGCTGTCTCATCTGTCCCTCCATCTGTACAGGAATAGTGAAAAGAGCAGCTTAATATCTAGCAAAATTGCGTAGATGCATTCATGCTTTCACCCAAAAATACATGTGGTGAAAATATGAAAGGGCATGCACGACTATTCAGCACGATTCATAATACCAAAATATTGGAAATTACCCCCAAATTCCTAAATAAAGGACTGCTTGAATTAATTGTAGTACAACAGTCAAAAGACAGCATTACAACGAATTAGTTTAAAATTCTGAATTGACTCTTATTTATGATTCTAGAATCAGAAAACACCTCATTCTATAAAGTAGAATGAGTGTTCTGATCAGCTGAGCAGAGGCGGTTGGTTTTATTGGCAAACGGGCTGAAGAAAGCAGAAACCGAACAAACAGCGGACTCATCGTTTCAAAGTTACCTTTCTCTTGGGGTTAAAGCAGAAGAAACGTCCTTGTTTCACTGACTCAGGCTTAAGAGAATTTCCTATTTTTTGGGAAACTGGCCCATTTCAAAGTTCAGTTTGATTGTGTGGTACGTAGCACAAACGACTCCATTCTGGTTTGGTCTGGTCTGCTGGGGCCTAGTGCATGAAGCTAGGCCAAAACAGTGGCTTCTCAAGAACTTTCACACAACAAAGCAATGAAATGCTAATACAATCGTCAAAAGTAATAAGGAAGAACTCTATATACATCTGTGGTGTGATCTCCAGAATACATTATAAAGTGAAAAAAATAAATGGATAGGAATTTATACAGTATGCTATCTTTTACCCAAAAAGAGAAAGATGGTGGTAATTTCAATATATATACATATTTTCTTAAATTTTCAAAATAATGGGAATGAAAACAATTGAGGTTTTTAAAGATGTTACCTATGGTGGAGGAAATAAATAGGATAGAGGAGACAGGGATAGAATCTAGACATCTCTGGAAACATCTTACTTCATAAATTTGACTTTAGAACCAAGTAAATATTTCACATTGTGAAACTAAATTTAGCTTAAAGATGTCTCCCTATTTTGAGTCCTTATATAATGAACTGCAACCCAACTTAGTATGCAATTTAACTCACAGCCTAACTTAGGAGTATACTTCTGTAACAAATGAGTCTCAGCTAATCATCACAGGTGGTCAACTGATCAGCCCATGTTCAAAAAAGGCAAAGGCCAACCTGTAGCCAATCAAGCTGTTTCTGTATCTCATTTCTGTTTTTTTTCTATGCGTGCTGCCTGGCCTCTTTGTGGAACGATGCTTTCTGAACCTTCTCTGGTTCTGAGGGCTGCCTGATTCTCAAATTGGTCATTGCTCAATTAATTTCTGCTAAATTTAATTTTTCTAAAGTTTTAATTTTAACAATATCGTTATAAAACAAAATTAAATTTACAAAAAGCAGTCCATAAAAATCAAGTAAAAACCAGTAGCTCTTAATTGGTCCGCTTGGTGGCATAGTCTCAAAGGTACACATCATTCTAAATACAATAGCCCTTGTAACAACTCTGGGGTTAGGAGTGCCAGTCCCCTCCACTTGGCACAATCACACATCCACATATAACTTTGGACTCTCCAAAAACTTAATAGCCTACTCTTGGCCAGAAGTTTTACTGATAACATACAGTCGATTAACACACATTTTGAATATGTATTATATACTATATTATTACAATAAAGTAAGCCAGAGAAAATAAACTGTTATTAAGAAAATCATAAGGAGGCAAAGAGAGGGGTTGGTCTTGCTGTCTTGGGGTGCCAGAGGCAGAAAAAAATCCACGTATGATGGACCCTCGAAGTTCAACCTGTTTTTTTCAAGGATCAGCTATAACTTTAAACCATTGAATTATTGTAAATCCACAGAGAGACAACCTGTAAAAACAAACAAAAAAAACAACTTAAAAAAAATCTTGGCCAGGCATGGTGGCTGACGCCTGTAATCCCAGCACTTCGGGAGGCTGAGGCGGGTGGATCATGAGGTCAGGAGATTGAGACCATCCTGGCTAACACAGTGAAACCCAGTCTCTACTAAAAATACAAAAATTAGCCGGGTGTGGTGGCGGGCGCCTGTAGTCCTAGCTACTCGGGAGGCTGAGGCAGGAGAATGGCGTGAACCTGGGAGGCGGAGCTTGCAGTGAGCCGAGATCGCGCCACTGCACTCCAGCCTGGGCGACAGAGTGAGACTCCGTCTCAAAAAAAAAAAAAAATCTTAAACTGTTTTAAATAATCATATTAGGGATAGTGGTGTTGATCGTGGTATTGTTAATCTGACACTTAAAATAACTGTTTACGTGAGTATTGTAAAAACTGATCTTTTTTGGTACGGGGAGATATGTATATAAATTGTATGTATTTAAGTAAAAATCCTATAGTCTTAAATTGTGAACGGGAAGAATCAGTATGAACTCATATTGTATTTTATCTTTAAAAATGTATATCATTTTGTCTTAGCTCTGCCTGTTGATAATGGCCTAAAAGAAATTGCCAAACCAGTAATCATGAGCATCTTTTGTTCTTAGATTGTGATCTCTCATGTACATTTTCCATTGAAAGGAACTAGGACTGCTTGAAGCAGCAGTTCTCAAGTTTTGCTTCCAAGACTTCTTAAATTCTTAAAAATTGTTGGAGATCCCGAAGAGCTTTTGTTTATGTGGGTTAAATCTATTGATGTTTACTGCATTAGAAATTAAACATTTTAAAGTAACAATATACTCATTAAAAAATTAGTGAGAAGAATGCCATTGTTTTACATTTTTGTAAATGTCTTTAATGTCTCGCTTCATAAATGACAGCGGAATTGTTATAACTGCTTCTGCATTCAATCATAATGTAACACATCGTATAGCCTCTGAAGATCCCCATGTATATTTGTGAGAGAATAAGACTTTATAAGCATAAAATAAAAAGGGCAAATAGTCAGTCGTCTGTATCTGTGGGTTCCACAATTACATATTCAGCCAACCACAGATAGAAACTATTCAGGAAAAAAAAAAAAACAATAAACAGTAATATGAATTTTAAACAATACAGCCTAACAACTATTGACAGAGTATTGACATTGTATCAGGTATTATAAGTAATTGTAACTGAAACACAGGTTTAGTCATTCAACACTTGCAGAGTCCAGTAAACAAGAGCGAGGTCTGGTATAAAGAAAGTGACTTTGTATTCCAAAGCTAGCTTAGGGGAAGAAGTATGGGCTTCCAGCCTCAAAGGTACTGCTTCACTTTTGGAGCAGAAAGTGGGTACTTTCGAAAGGCAGGGGAGACAGCAAGTGGGTAGTAAGTCCACATGCTAGCTTGGCACCTTATCTAGTAGGCAGTCAAGTTGGCATCTTTATGGGCAGAAATAAGTTATAAAAATGGCCAAAAACTTTCCCGGTGGGAAAGGGTTTCTTATCAGGTATACTTTGGGTTGTAAATCGACTGTTACCTCTTGAGGCAATCTCCTGGTGGTGAGAGTTTGTTCTGGGGCTTCTGAGTACAGAGTTAGATGAACTTGCCCGGTAGGGAGTGTCTGGTGAAGGGGAGGTAAAAGGTTATAATTGCATTTCAAACGGGCTAGTAGGAAGTGGAGAACAGCAAGAAACGAGAAAAGAAGAAAACTAATAAAAAATAATAACTCATTCTCTTTTTCTTAGAAAAATGGGGATACCCAGTTACATAACCTAGAGATGATTTAAAGTATATGTGAGGATGTGCATAGGTTATATGCAAATACTACCCCATTTTACATGAGGGTGCTAAACCAAACTAAAATCTGGCCCGAGAAAGTCTCCATACTTGCTTACTTGAGTTCTTACTTAGGAATTGCAACCTAACTTGATAGATGAGCAAACTGACAAATCTAATGGAGACATACTTCTGTAACAATAGCTGCATCTCAGTCAATCACTGCAGCCATACTTCAACCACTCACAGGTGGCCAACTGTCCAAACCAGGTCTAAATAAGGCAAACGCCAAGCTGTAACCAATCTGGCTGTTTCTGTACCTCACTTCTGTTTTTTGTTTTTTTTAAATTTCAGTTTCCTTTTTCTATTCTTAAAATCTCTCCAACTGTGCAGAGATAACTCTCTGAATTTGCTGTGATTCTGAGGGCCCAATTGCTTTTTCCTTGATCAATTAAACTTTGTTAAATTTAATTTGTCTACAGTTTTTCTTTTAACAAGGGAGATGAGCATCTGTGGATTTGGGTATCTGAGAGGGGCCCTGGGACCCTCAGTATCCTTGGGGACATGGATACTGAGTGATAACTCTTACTATGAAAATAATCTTGACATCACGGACCCCATAAAAGGATCACAGGGACTCCTAAGAGGACCTGGGCCAAGCTTTGAGAACCTCTGCCTTGGAAAAATGGCTAACCCCAGGCCTGGGTTGGATTAGGAAATGTAAAGAAAGCCTGAAACATCTTATCATGTCAGAAAGCAGGGAAGTTTTAAAGGCCAGTAGGGTTATGTCAAAAGGATTTGGGAGCCAACTTAAATAGGTTCCCATTGGTTAAAGATGGGAAAATTTGAGCATCAACAAGTATAATAACTTCAGTGGATTGAAAACTATCAACTATATTCACATACATGAATTCATAATGATTTTTTAAAACCTCACTTTTCACCTTTGGATGATGTTAGGGAACTGTGATATTGTAACATATATATTTGGTCTTCTTCCCATTTCCTGGCACATAGCTTCTAAAATCCTTGGAATCTCCAAAGTGATGTGTCTTTTTGTATGCTAATGATTCATGACTGGCTCTCCCTGGATAGCCTCAGGATGAGAACTGGTCACTGGAAAGAATAAGACATAATTACAGGGTTGGGACTTCCAGCCCCACCACCTCAACTTTTGGTGAGGAGAGAGGGGCTGAAGGTTGAGTTCATTACCAATGGCCAATAATTTAATCAGTCATGCCTGTGTAATGAAGCTTCCACAAAAATCCAAAGAGACTGGATAGCTGAACATATGGAGGTTCCTGGAGGGTGGCAGAGACGGCATGGAAACTCCACACCCCTTCTCACATATCTTGCTGTGTGCACCTCTTCCATCTGACTGTTCTTCTGTAGCCTTTGTGATATCTTTTACGATAATAAGCCAGAAAATGTGTTTCCCTGAGTTCTGTGAATTGTCCTAACAAATTAATAAAGCCAGAGCAGGGCGGTCATAGAAACCCCAATTTATAGCCGATTGGACAGAAATATGGGTGACAACTTGTTACTTCAGATCTGAAGTGGGAAGAACTCTTGTGGGGCTGAACCCTCAACCTGTGGGTTCTGATGCTGTTGTCAAAGATGTGTGAATCAGAGCAACTCCATCTCAAATAGGAGCTGGGTAAAATGAGGCTGAAACCTACTGGGCTGCATTCCCAGATGGTTAAGGCATTCTAAGTCACAGGATGAGATAGGAGATCAGCACAAAATACAGGTCATAAAGACCTTGGTGATAAAACAGGTTGCAGTAAAGGAGCCAGCCAAAATCCACCAAAATCAAAATAGCAACGAGACTGACCTCTGGTCATTCTCACTAGACACTCCCAGCAGCACCATGACAGTTGACAAACGCCATGGCAATGTCAGGAAGTTACCCTAGATGGTCTACAAAGGGGAGGCATGAATAATCCACCCCCTGTTTAGCATATCATCAAGAAATAGCCATTAAAAATGGACAACCAGCAGCCCTCAGCGTTGCTCTGACTATGGAATGGCCATTCTTTTATTCCTTTACTTTCTTAATAAACTTCCTTTTACTTTGCACTGCAAACTTGCCCTGAATTCTTTCTTGCACGAGATCCAAGAACCATGTCTCGGGGTCTGGATTGGGACCCCTTTCCTGTAGCATATTTCTCTGTCCTGTAACACTGTCTCCAGGTAGATAGTGTCAGAACTGAATTGAATTAGAGGACGCTCAGCTGGTGTCTCCTGCAGAATTGATTGCTTGCTTGAGGTCGGCTGGTCGGGGGGCAGGGAGGGGAGAAGAACACCCCTGCTTCTGGTGTCAGAAGTGGGTTGTGAGACTATAGTGTGAGAAACTGAATTTGTTTTTCCTTTCTATTCTTCAGAAGAACCAACTCATTTTGAAAACTGGTAAGGAAAAAAATCAAGCATTTTTCTAGGCTGTCTATACAAATTGCATCTTAAAGTAATAAAATGATTCATGAGGGGAAATTTCCTCAAAGAATCATTAAAAAGCTAATGAAAGAAAAGGGGATGGCACAGTAGAATATCACCATTTTGCAACTGTTAGTTTATTAATAAATCAATGCAGTGATTTATCCATCAATATCTGCAAAGATCTCAAAAAGAGACCTACTGCGCCTCCTGGTGGAAAGCTGCCTCATTGCCTGTGAAGTTGCCTTGCCAAACAAAAATTGAACCTGAATCTGATCAAGTTTCTAGATCTAACTAGTTATTTAATAACAGAGGAGCTCCTTATACAACACCAAAATGATTCATTGAGATAAATCTAGATTGTAGGAACTGCATATAAGTGACTCGGTTTCTTTAAAAATATATTGAGTAAAAAGAAAGGAGAAAGAGGAGAATCCATGGATTAAAAGAGACAGAGGGAAATTTAAACATTACCTCGATATGCTATTAGGGAACTGTCATTAATTTTTTTGCATATGATGATTTGTGGTTATATTTTTGAAATGAAGTTCTAATCTCTTAGAGATCTCTTCTGAAATATTTATAGATGAAAGGCTATGAGGTCTGAAGTTTACTTCTGAATAATTGAGAAAGGAGGAAGAAGGCATAGAGAAATAAGACTAGTAATAAGTTGGCAACTGTTGAAGCTATCTGATAGGTAAATGGGGGCTTATTATAGTCTCTCATATACTATTTTGTAAATATTTTAAAATATTCTAAATAAAAAAAATTTTTTAATTATGCCTTGAGGCTGGGCACAGTGGCTCAAGCCTATAATCCCATTGCTTTGGGAGGCTGAGACAGGAAGATTGTGTAAGCCCAGGAGTTCGAGACCAGCCTAGGCAACATACTAAGACCCCCGTCTCCACCAAAAAAAAATGCCTTGAAGTAGTAACTAAACTGTGTATTTAAACTATTACTAATCCTCAGTCTGTCTTACTACATTTTGGACTAAAATTTTGCAAGCTACTTAGATTGAACTCTCAACTTTGTTATGGTGAGATCTGAACAATTGATACTAAAGGGACGATAAGCCCCTGAGTGCTTAAACATCACAGGAAATACTAAATTTAGGTTCCCAATTGTTACCGAGTGCAGGCTCAGCTGCTCACCACTTGCAAAGCCAATAACAAAATGAACTACAACTAAAGGAAAGTTACTTTATTCCAGAGCTAGCAGTGGAAAAATGGCCAAAGCTAGTGCCTTAAAGAAACCGTTTCAGCTTTCTAGGTCAAGGATAAAGGCTGAAAGGGAGTTTGGTATGATGGGCGCGCAGGAGTGGTGATAGGGGTCAGCCTATGTGACTTGTTCTGATGACTATCTTGAGCTGTCGCCCCATCTGGTGTGTGGGCTGGTGCCATCTCTGGGACAGCCAGGTTGCAAATTAACTGCAGCCTTGAAGTAATCTCCAGGTGGGGGAGAATCCCATAGTAGCCTGAATTGCTTTAAGATTTAGTCTCTGGAACTTCTAAACAAACACGTAATTAGATAAGGGAAACACTTTGCAAGGGGGTGCCTGGGAGAAAGAGTGAGAGCAGAGACTCATTGTTAAAGGCAAGACAAGGAACCGGCAGGAAAGAGAGAGAAAAAAAACTTTTAAAAACAGGACACTTAGTTACGCAATGAGTCATTTGATAACCCAAATGTTTCCTTTGCTAGTGGAGTTAAATACATTTAGTATTTCTTGAATTTGGAACCATCCATCATTCTGGCTTACTCTGGGAAATTACTACATTCCCCCCCCCCCCCCACTCCCCACCACTACCACATTTGAAAATAAACATAAATAAAATCAATATTGCTTAGAAAAATATACCACTGGCTACTGACGACCACATTTCCATCCTTTCTCACTTATATCTGGCTGTGAAACTCATGAGGCTGAGTTGAATAAAAAGGGAGCAGTAAGAGACCATGTTCAGCTTAGCACAAGCAGAAAATGTGGACTCAAATTCAGATAGTCTGCAAGACCTGGGTAACTACTGGAGACATTCCCACCAGAGGGCACTCTAACTTGCTGAAAAATTATAAATACAGGTAAACTGCATTTTATCTAAGGCCTCAGTAACCAGTCCACAAAACTCAAAGGAGCTAAAGCACAGTGGGCAGGGAAGAGACGGGGCCAGGAAATAAGATGAGGAGGTGTCGTCTTCTGTCAGTAAGGTTACATCTTCAACTTTGGATCTGTCTAATAAGGGTCTACACCTCCAGCTATGTTTTTAAAAGCCAGTAGGGGGCTTCATTTGCCCCCTGGCAGAGTGTACTAATTGGGGCACACAGGCCGTGGATTTCAGAGGCTGTGGGGAGAAGGCAGATTTGAATGCAAGACCTCCCCGTCAGACTGAGTCTGCAACCAGGAATGGAGATGGGAATTTCACATCCAAGTTCCCTTTCCACTGTTCAGTCAAAAGTTTAAGATCCGTTGTCCTATCTTCATTTTAAGCATCATTTGTCCCATATAATTGAAAAAAAAATTAATTTCTCCAGAAATCCCTTTATCTCCCTGTAAGATTCTTTTTTTTTTTTTAGCAAATATATATATAGCTTCACTCAACCACATAAGACATTATTATTTTCAAGGGGACAAGGAGGCAAACTTGCTCATGTTGATCAGAAAAATCTGTGAAGATGCACGAGCGAGGGCATTCTCTTACAAATCTCTACCGTGGAACTTTTCTGGTCAGTGTTTTGGAGATACACAGAAACTAATGGCATCAGCAATTCATGGTGAAGTTTGCTACTTATAGGGCAGACGGTCACGCACTGTGTACCAGAGACAGAGTTTTGAGCTGCACCTTTAGTTGAATATTAGTTTCCATCTGGGGAGCACAATGGGCTTGACTACCACTGTCTTCTTATCCTTCTGATATTAGTAGAGCAGAATCACTTCTCTGACGTCTTAAACATTTAGTAGTCTAAAACAATATTCATTTGCTCAAATTTGACTTCTAGTTGGATCCCGGCACTCTCAGTGGCAAGTGGTGCGGTGCCGGTGAAACTCTCTTTAGAAAGAGCAACTGATTGGCCCGGCGCAGTGGCTCACTCCTGTAATCCCAGCACTTTGGGAGGCCGAGGTGGGCGGATCACAAGGTTAAGAAATCGAGACCATCCTGGCTAACATGGTGAAACCCCATCTCTACTAAAAATACCAAAAAATTAGCCAGGCGTGGTGGTGGACGCCTGTAGTCCCAGCTACTCGGGAGGCTGAGGCAGGAGAATGGCGTGAACCCGGGAGGCGGAGCTGGCAGTGAGCCAAGTTCGCGCCTCTGCACTCCAGCCTGGGCGACAGAGCGAGACTCCGTCTCAAAAACAAAAACAAAACAAAACAAAAGAAAGAGCAACTGATTAAAATCACTAACTTTGTAACACCGGAGCCCTCGAGTTCTCTGAAAGAGTTTCTGAACTTTGTGTTTTCATTTCAATGATCATTTTAAAACTCTGGCATGAGTATATTCTAGATCACTTGGATAACCACCTTATAACCAAATACCCAAACTGTATGAGTGTTTACAATTGTGTGAGAGCCAAGAGGAGGCCCTGTAATGCTCTGGCACTTTATATGAATAAAGGTTTCATAGTCGTTCAGATGTAGGGAGGTGGTGAAGAGAGTCACCTCATAGCACACTTCACATGACACTTCCATTAGTAGATGAGGTAATAAATAGGCCAAATGGAAAGGCATTTATTATGACTTTTAATTGTTCTAATATTTTATTACTATGGCAACTTGGAGGGTGCTATGAAGCAGATCAGCTCTTCAAAACAATGAATTGTTTCAAATGATTGTCATTATTTAAAAGGAAAAATAAAAACAATGCCCATGACTCAAATAATGTTCCAGTGTGTTCAAAGTCAGTGCAATACACAATGAAGCATAAAATCTCCAAATGCATCTTTCCACTATTCAACCCATACCATTGTTTTTGTTTTATGAAAACACTATTCCTTGAATTTTATTAGTTTTATGTTTTTGTTTGCACTTAACTTGAAAATTAATTTCAGTTTTGTAGTTGAAACAAACTACACACTGAGTGTATATGTAATTTGATGCTTATGAACACTTAAATAAAGGAATAAAAATAATTTAACACTGGAGATATGCAATAATTTTTTGCTCCTCTAAAAGGGATTATTATATTATTTAAGTTTGAAAAACACTGTTATAACATCATACAAGTTTATTTTTTCTATAAAGTTATTAATAATCAACAGGGAATATAATCAAAAGCTCAGCTAAACTGCCTTTTAGGGACTAGAATGACAAATAACTTTGTAGGATCTAATATTTTTTTCAAAACACATTATTAGTATTATTTTTAGTTGACAGATAATCATTATACATGTGGCAGGGCATGGTGGCTTACGCCTGTAATCCCAGCACTTTGGGAGGCCAAGGCAGGAGGATTGCTTGAGGTCAGGAGTTTGAGACCAGCCTGGGCAATATAGTGAGACCTTGTCTCTAGAAAATACTAATAGTAATAAGTATATATATTTATGGGGTACAATATAATGTTTTGAATATACTGTACAGTGATTAAATCAAGCTAATTAATATATCCATTGCTTACTAATTTTCTGTGGTGAGACATTAGAAATTTACTCTCTTTGGCTGGGCACAGTGGCTCACACCTGTAATCCCAGCGTTTTGGGAGGTTGAGGCGGGAGGATCACTTGAGCCCAGGTGTTCAAGACCAGTCTGGGCAACATAGTCAGACCCCCGTCTCTACAAAAATTAAAAAATTAGCCCAGCGTGGTGGTGTATGCCCGTGGTCCCAGCTGCTTGGGAGGCTGGGATGAGAGGATCACTTGAGACTGGGAGGCCAAGGCTAAAGTGAGCCATGATCATACCACTGCACTCCAGCCTGGGTGACAGAGCAAGACTCTGTCTAAAAAAAAAAAAAAGAAAGAAAAGAAAAAAATATTTATTCTTTTAGCAATTTTGATGTATACACTATTTTAACTGTAGGCACCCTGCTGTGTAACACATCCCACAAATTTATTCCTCTTGCCTAACTTAAATTTTGTACCCTTTGACCAACATCTCTCTGTCCACCCACTCCCCCTTACTACCAGCCTCTGGTAACTACCATTCTACTGTTTACTTTCATGAGTTCGACTTTTTTTAGATTCCATGTATATGTGAGATCATGTAGTATTTGTCTTTATTGCCTGGTTTATTTCATATAGTATAACGTCCTCTAATTCATTCATGCTGTTGCAAATGACAGGATTTCCGTATTTTTTTTAAGGCTGAATAGCATTCCATTGTGTGTACACACCACATTTTCTTTATCTATTCATCCACTGATGAACACTTAGGTTGATTCCACATCATAGGCTATTGTGAATAGTGCTGCAATGAACATGGGAGCGCAGATAAAAATCTTTTCAACATATTGATTTCAATTCCTTTGGATATATATCTAGAAGTAGAATTGCTAGATCACATGGTAGTTCTATTTTTAGTTTTTTGAGGAAAGATCTAGTATTCTTAGTTGTAAGAGATTATTCTTTAATTTCAACCTAGTAAATTACATTTCATAATGATGCATCTCATGGAACCTCAGAGGCCAAGTGTTTAAGCCTAAAGTTTTCTAAAGTCTTCCGGAAAGGTATGTTTTCTTTTTGTTCTTCCTTTCCTTCTTTTCTCTTTTCCCACCATGAGTAACTAATTTTGTCTTTTTTCTCCTTAGTTTTAGTTGATTTTCTTGGGCGAAAGATGGCTTTTGGAGGGAAAAAAAGTGGGATCTGAATAATTTCAACTGATTATAATACAAATTTACAGGGTAATTGATACACTTTGCCTTCATTTTTTACTTCATAGATGTGACTTAAGAGTCTTAAAAGTCCTTACTGTTAGTAAAAAGTATTGTTGAGCATTGTATATAAATGCGGCCGTCTTCTGTTTATGCTTCCGAAATAACTTCTTTCAAAATTGGAGTCAATCCTCTCAAACCATGCTGCTGCTTTAGCAACTAAGTTTATGTAACACTTGACATCCTTTGTTGTCATTTCAACAATGTTCATAGCGTCTTCACCAGGAACAGTTTCCATCTCAAGAAACCACTTTCTTTGCTTATCCAGAAGAAGCAACTTCTCATCTACCAAGTTTTATCATGAGATTGAGGCACTTCAGTCACATCTTCAGGCTCCAGTTCTAATTCTAGTTCTCTTGCTATAGCCAACACATCTGCAGTTACTTCCTCCACTGAAGTCTTGAACCCCTCAAAATCATTTATGAGAGTTGAAATCAACTTCTTCCAAACTCCTGTTCATGTTGATACTTTGACTTCCTCCCATGAATCACAAGTCTTCTTAATGGCATATATGACAGTAAATTCCTTCCCAGAAGGTTTTCAATTTACTTTGCCAAGATCCATCAGAGGAATCACTATCTATGACAGCTGTAACCTTACAAAATATATTTCTTAAAGAGTAAGACTTGAAAGTTGAAATTACTCCTTGATCCATGGGCTGCAGAATGGATGCTGTGTTTGAAAGCATAAATACAACATTCATTTCTTTGTACATCTCCATCAGAGCTCTTGGGTGACAAGGTGCATTGTCAATGAGCAGTAATGTTTTGAAAGAAGTCTCTTTTTCTAAGCAGTCGTTCTCAACAGTGGGTTTAAAATATTCAGTAAACCATGCTGTAGACAGATGTGCTGTCATCCAGGCTTTGTTGTTCCATTTATAGATCACAAGCAGAGTAGACTGAGCAAAATTCTTAAGGGCTTTTTAGGGATTTTCAGAATGGTAATTAGCAATGGCTTCCACTTAAAGTCTCCAGCTATATTCGCCCCTAACAAGAGAGTCAGCCTATCCTTTGAAGCGTTGAAGCCAGGCATTGACTTCTCTCTAGCTATAAAAGTCCTAGATGGCATCTTCTTCCAATATAAAACTTTTTGGTCTACATTGAAAATCTGTTGTTCAGTGTAGCCATCTTCATCACAGATCTTAGCTACATCTTCTGGTTAACTTGCTGCAGCTTCTACATCGGCACTTGCTGCTTCACCTTGCACTTTTGTTATGGAGAGGGCTTCTTTCCTTAAACCTAATGAACCAATGGAGAAACAACCAGTCGGTGGAGCAGCCAGAACCCACAGAACATTTATCAATTACGTTTGCCATCTTCTATGGGTGCGGTTCATTGCACCACAAAACAATTAGAATAGTAACAACAAAGATTACTGTGAAAGATCACCATACCAGATATAATAATGAAATAGATCGAAACATTGCAAGAATCACCAACGGTGACACATATACGTGAAGTGAGCACATGCTGTTGGAAAAATGGTGCGGATAGACTTGCTCGCCATACAATTGCCACAAACAATTAATTTGTAAAACATACAACTTATGTGAAGTGTCATAAAGTGAAGCACAATACACCAAGGTATGCCTGCATTTGACCCAGGAACTCTGGCCTGTAGCTTCAAATCAAAATCCCAGGCTAGGCAGTGGCTCACACCTGTAATCCCAAACTTTAGGAGGCTGAGATGGGTGGATCACTTGAGGCCGGGAATTTGAGACCAGCCCGGCCAACATGGCGAAACCCTGTCTCTACTAAAAACACAAAACTTAGCTGGGTGTGGTGGTGCACACCTGTAATCCCAGCTACTCGGGAGGCCAAGGCAAGAGAATTGCTTGAACCCAGGAGGAGGAGGTTGCAGTGAGCCTAGATTGTGCCACTGCACTTCAGCCAGGGTGACAGAGCAAGACTGTCTCAAAACAAACAAACAAACAAACAAAAAATCCCACTGATAGTTTTCAAGGCTCTTTATTTGGCTACACCACTTAATTTCACCCTTTTCCCCTACCTCAACCCTACATTATGGAGCAATTGCATTTCTGTCCCTCAAAAATATCACCGTATTCACTACCTTCTCCTTGACTTTTTCCATCTGCCAGCAGAGTCTTACCCAAGTCCTATTGCCTCTGTAAACTTTGACCTCCGTGGCTCTGTGATTTTTGCTGCTTTTGCCCATCTAAAGGCTTCTTTGTCTGTTAAACCTGTGCCAAGTTTTGCTTTCACAAATGGCTCGTTGAAAAATTTATTCAACATCCCACTCTGCATAGCTTGAATATAACTGAAATATCTATTATTTGGAAAAAGGCACATCCATATCTTTGCAGGACATCTTGGAATAGAGTTCATTAAGAAGTTTAATTAGTAGGAAATGATGTATGATAACATTAGTAAATGTCTGGTGGCTAAACTGACAAGGCCCTGTTTCCAAACTTCCCATGTGGTGAACACCTCACACTGCACTCACCATGGCTAAAGCTGTGGGAAGCACCTCTTTCCAAGTCTCATCATTTCCAGCCAAAGCCTGCCTCTGACTCCACAAGAGCAAATTCTGTCAAACAGAATGTTGTGGTTTTACTTACAGCTGTTCTGCTGGACGTTTTCAGTATTTATAAACCATGTGCTTGCTCTTAAAACTTGCAGAAAAGAGTTCAAATGCTCACATGTGTCTCTGAAGAAAATCATTGCCTTTCTCTCCTATTATCTTCTTTCCTTCTCCCAGTTTCTTCTCTCCTGTCTTAATCAGGGTAATTAACAGATAACTCCAAATTTTCACTGGCCTAGAATGCTAAAAGTGTATTTCATGTCCCCATCACAGTCTATTGCAGGTTATGGGGATTAGGGCGGAGGATTAGGCTCTACTTAGACATTCAAGGACGCAGGATGATAAAGGGTCCCATGGTCTGCCTGAGCAATGACATCCACCAGATGTGGGTGGGGAGGGGAGACAAAAAAATGGGGGACAATGTCGGATATTTTAGGAGCTAGGACTGCACGTCTTCCATCCACATTCTGTTTGCCAGAACTCAGTCACAGGGCCCCACCTAACTGCAGGGAATGCTGGAAAATGTAATTTAGCTATGTTTTCAGGAAAAGAACAAAATGGGTTTGATGAACAAACCCTTCATTCCATTTGGCTAGGGAGAGGTTTATGTATACGCTTCCTTGGAGGGCTAAGGAAGGGCATATGCAACCAGTCCACGGAAACATCCTTTGACATCTCATACATGCCAACAATGTGTTTGATGGGTCATACACAGTCCAGTTACTTCTGTAACAAACATCTAGATCCTATACAATATACTATCTTGTATAAATCTCGGGTCGTCTCACCTATACGTTTGTTAAACGTTTGTTAATTCTTCAATGAGACTTCACAGTTGAGGGGGTGGCAGTGAAAGGAGACAAGCTAGAAAGGGCTGTTTTCCACAGGAAGGGAAAAAAGAAAACAACTTAGTTTTAGAAACTTAATTGAATGTATATCCACAGAACATGATATTACAAAATTAATCAGTGCGGGAAATTGAATGGAAAGATACTTATTTCTGAGCAAAAGATTTGTATTGGAGACAGTTAATTTGGGTCTAGAGGCATGAAAACGCATATTTTAAAGACTCAAATGTAAGGTCTTAAAGGATGCACTCATGGTTTCACAATTAGGAGATTCCACTAGATGGCCTCGTTTCAAAATGCTACAAAGCTGGAGATGTACAGCTTCCTGGTAACTGCGGCTCTCAGACCTTTTCAAGTATTTAGGGCACTTCGTTAGCAATTGCAGTTGATTTTTCTAAAATACTATTGATGTGGCAAATCTCTTCTTTTAGTATGACATGGAAATGTTTTGGTGAAAGAATTTAGCCCGAGTTTTCTTAACAGAGTATTTTGTTCTGAACAAATCATTAAAAATGAACAACCTGCACTGAAATGACAGCCTGTCCCCCAAAGTGCAGAATCAGCAGTGATGCTGCAAGAGTTTAGGAAGAAGCTGGAGCTGTAAATTTCCCTCGCTCCAAGTGGATTTTAAAGCCAACACAGATTCTGTCCCCCCTCCCTTTTCCAGCTCTATTTTGAGACACACATTTCAAAGTCCTAGGTTATTCTGCTATGTTATATGGATTTTGACAACTCCAAATAAGTCTAAACCACCCAATTAAAATATTTTCTGAAACTAAAATAGGATGATTACAATAAAAAGCTGCAAAACCCGTATTTATTAACTAGGGCCTGGTAGTTGTCCTTATTAGACATCTCCAGAATTGCTGACGAGATAGAACAGAGAATGCTAGTGTCTCTTTTTCCTAACTGTGCATTCATTAATACTGGCATCCTTTGTGTCAGGTATTGGCTCTCAAGCCTAATAGGAAGTTTATCCGATTAAAGATTAAAGACCAATGGTGGGATCTTCCACCACTTCTGCTCTCATCATCGCCTCCTGCAAATTTGATAGTGGCAACATTGGTTTATTCCCAGAAACAAAGGAAGCCAACAGCAGAGCCTCCACTCCTACCATCCATCAGGATTGTTCCTGTATGTAAAAGGAGGCCCCACACTATACTCAACATTATTAAACAGTTCTTTTTTTTTGTTTTTTGTTTTTTGTTTTTTTTGAGACGGAGTTTCACTCTTGTTGCCCGGGCTGGAGTGCAATGTCATGATCTCAGTTCACGGCAACCTCCGCCTCCCTGGGTCAAGCACTTCTGCTGCCTCAGCCTCCCCAGTAGCTGGGATTATAGGCATGTGTCACCATGCCCAGCTAATTTTGTATTTTTAGTAGAGATGGGGTTTCTCCATGTTGGCCAGGCTGGTCTCGAACTCCTGACCTCAGATGATCCGCCCATCTCGGCCTCCCAAAGTGCTGGGATTACAGGCATGTACCGCCGCACCCAGCTTATTATTAAACAGTTCTAAGACATGTCCACAATTGTAGATAAGAAATCAGAGTACTACTTTCGGCTAAGATAGTCTCCTACCAGACACTATGGCTATCTAGCTATCTTGGATATTATGTTGAAAGTACCTTCCATCCCAGTACTTCCAGATTTATAGCAGTCATATATTTCCTTATCCACTAAAACCTAGACCAAAAATGTTGCACATTTGTGTGTGCTTTTATCTGTGTGTGGGAGGTAGAATAAGGAGTCCAGAGAGTTGAGGGATTAAATTTGGCTGAGCTAATATGTATGTAATTCTACCTCTGGCTATGATGAACTACCCGGGACTGGATTTACCTTTCTACCCCCAAACAACTAGAATATCTGACAAAACATATGAAGCAATGGTTCTAAGACATTGGACAATGTGTGATTATGATCCCTGCCAGAGGAAAATAGATGAGGTGAGCCCTACAATTTCCCCGTTTTCTGCTTGAAGAAGTTTTTAGGTTGCAGTGCAGGAAGAGAAAACCCAAACAGAGCACGGCAGTCTCACTGAGTTAGAGACTGAAGTTTTAGGAGGCCAAAGCAGCTAGAATTTCTTTCAGAAAGGAGGGAGCTACAGAGGGAGAGAGCTCTGAAGTCTTCCACTCAATAGTGATCTGTGCATGAGTCAGAGAAAACTACCTGAGGCCAGAGAAAGAAGCCTGAGAAATCACTACAACAAACAATGCCAAGCATGCAAAAAAGCAGGAAAACAGATCCATAACCAGGAAAAAATAATTGATAGAAAAAAACAAAAATGACAAAGGTAATGGAATTAGCAAAGAAGGATGTTTTAAAAAGCTATTACAAATATGCTCCATATATTCAATAAGTTGGAGGAAAGCAAGAATGATCAGGAGAGGAATGAGACAACCTAGAGAATGGGAAAAATTTTTTGCAATCTACCTATCTGACAAAGGTCTAATAGCCAGTATATACCAGGAACTTAAGTAAATTTACAAGAAAAAACAAACAACTCCATTAAAAAGTGGGCAAAGGATATGAACAGACATTTCTCAAAAAAGACATACAGGCGGCCAACAAAAGTGAAAAAAAGCTCAACATCACTGATCATTAGAGCAATGCAAATCAAAACCACAATGAGGTATCATCTCACACCAGTCAGTATGGTGATTATTAAAAAGTCAAGAAACAATAGATGCTGGCAAGGTTGCAGAAAAATAGGAACACTTTTACACTGTTGGTGGGAATGTAAATTAGTTCAACCATTGTGAAAGACAGTGTGGCAATTCCTCAGAGATTTAGAACTGGAAATACCATTTTTGATCCAGCAATCTCATTACTGGGTATATACCCAAAGGAATAGAAGTCATTCACTGCAGCACTATTCACAATAGCAAAGACATGGAATCAACCCAAATACCCAACAATGATAGACTGGATAAAGAAAATGTGGCACATATACACCATGGAATACTATGCAGCCATAAAAAGGAACGAGATCATTACCTTTGCAGGCACATAGATAAAAGTGGAAGCCATTATCCTTAGCAAACTAACTCAGGAACAGAAAACCAAACACTGCATGTTCTCATTTATAAGTGGGAGCTGAACAATGAGAACACATGGGTACAGGGAGGGGAACAACACTCACTGGGGCCTGTTGAGGGAGGGCAGTGAGGGGAGAGCATTAGGGAAAACAGCTAATGCATGCTGGGCTTAATATGTAGGTGATGGGTTGATAGGGTGCAGCAAACCACCATAGCACACGTTTACCTATGTAACAAACCTGCACATCCTGTACATGTACCCCAGAACTTAAAAATAATAATAATAAAAAAAAACAAAAACACATAAAAATTTGTGGGGTTTTAGTTAAAACAGTGCTCAAAAAGGAAAGTTATCATATTGAAGAATAATATTTAAGAAGAACTGACTCAAATCCATGATTTAAGCTTCCACTTAAAAAACTATTAGAAGAACAAATGAAACCTAAAGTAAGCAAAAGGAAATAAATGAAGAGCAGAAATCAAAGAAAAAGGGAAAAGAAAGGTAATAGAGAAAAAAAACAATGAAACCAAGAGTTGTTTCTTTGAAAAGACAAAAAAGTAAATCATAAATTTCTAGTCAGACTGATGAGAAAAAGTAGAGAGATCACAAGTCACCAATGTCAAATGAAAGAGAGAACATCACTACAGATCCTGCAGACATTAAAAGGAAAATAAAAGAGTGTTATAAACAATGCCATGCCAATAAATTCAACAATTTGGATGAAATGGACAAATCCCTTGCATGACAAACACTCGCAAAGCTCATACATTAACAAATAGATAACGTGAATAACCCTATATCTATTAGGGAGATTTAATTTGTAGTTTAAAAACCTCCCACAAAGTAAACTTCAGCTCCTGATGGCTCTACTGGTGAATTCTAACAAACATTTTAGGAAGAAATAATACCGGTTCTACACAAACTCTTGAGAAAACCGAAGATGAGGGAACACTTCCCAAATCATTCTACAAGGGAAGCAGTACCCCAACATCAAAACCAAACAAAGACATTACAAGAAAACTCAATCACAGGCCATCATCCTTCATAATATATAGATACAAAAAGTCTTTAGAAAACTTTAGCAAATCACATCCTGCAGTATACAATATGATAACATCAGGACTACATAGAGTTTATCCCAAGAATGCAAGTTTGGTTGAAAGTTCAAAGATCAACTTACGGAACTTACCATATTAACATAGGAAAAGAGAAAAACTGTATAATCAATAGACCGAGAAGTATTTGACAAGATTTAACACCCATTCATGATTTAAGAAAAACCCAAAACAAACAGAACAAAGACTCTCTCAGCAAACTAGGAAAAGAAGGGAACTTCCTAAATCTGGTAAAGAGTATTTACAAAAATTCTACAACTAACATCTTTTTTATTGTTTCTTTTAAGAGATGTGATCTTGCTGTGTTGCCAAGGCCGGCCTCAAACTTTGAACTCCTGGGTTCAGGTGACCCTCAAGCCTCAGCTTCCTGAATAGCTGGGACTACAGGTACACGCCACTGCACTAGCTACTAACATATTTAATGGAGAAAATCTTAATTCTTTCCCTTAAAATTGGGAATAAGACAAAGATGCCTGCTTATACTACTTCTATTTAATATTGTACTGAAGGCCCTAGTCAGCACCATAATGCTAAGAAAAGAAATAAAAGATACACAGATTTGAAAGGAAGAACTAAAACCATCTTTATTTGTAGGCCAATAATGCTCCTAGAAATAATGAATTTAACAAGATTGTAGGATACAAGATCCATACATAAAAATAATTTATATTCATATACACTAGAATGAACAATTGGAAGTTGAAATAAAAAATACAATTTACAATAACATCAAAAATATTAAATACTTAGGGATATATTTAATAAAACATATTTAAGAGCCACACACTGAGAAACTATAAAATTTTGCCAAGAGAAATTAAAGACCTATATAAATACAAAAAGAATATTTATAGATAAGAAAACTAAATATTATTAAGATGACAATTCTCTGTAAATTGATCCATAGCATCAACACATTTTCAGTCAAAATGCCAACAGGTTTTAAATAGACATGGCACTTTTGCAACTCAGTAATAAGAAAAAAAATACATGATTAAAAAATTTTTTAATCTCATTTTTATAATAGGCAAAAAAAATTTGAATAGACACTTTGATAAAGTACAGTTTTGAATGACAAGCACAGAAGAGATGCTCAACATTATTGGACATTACAGAAATGCCAAAAAAAAACACAGTGCAACTTATTATTATTATTATTATTTTTGAGGTGCAATCTCACTCTGTCACCCAGACTGGAGTGCAGTGGTGCGATCTGGGCTCACTGAAACCTCTGTCTCCTGGGTTCAAGTGATTCTCCTGCCTCAGCCTCCCGAGTAGCTGGGATTACAGGCATGCACCACCATGCCCAGTTAATTTTTTTGTATTTTTACTAGAGACGGGGTTTCACCATGTTGGCCAGGCTGGTCTCAAACTCCTGACCTCAAATGATCCATCTACCTCGTCCTCCCAAAGTGCTGGGATTACAGGTATGAGCCACCATACCCAGCCCCCCAGTGCAATTTAAAAAGAATGATTATACCAAGTATTGACAAGTAAGTAGAGCAATTAAAACTTTTTTTCTTCCTTTTTTTTTTTTTTTTTGAGATGGTGTCTCGCTCTGTCACCCACGCTGGAGTGCAATGATGCAATCTCGGCTCACTGCAACCTCTGCCTCTCGGGTTCAAGAGATTCTCCTGTCTCAGCCTCCTGAGTAGCTGTGATTACAGGCGTGCGCCCCCACGCCCAGCTAATTTTTGTATTTTTACTAGAGACGGGGTTTCATCATGTTGGCCAGGCTGCTCTTGAATTCCTGACCTCAGGTGATCTGTCCGCCTTGGCCTCCCAAAGTGCTGGGATTGCAGGTGTGAGCCACCGCGCCTGACCCAATTAAGACTCCTATACATTGCTGGTGGAAATGCAAAGTGGTACAGTCACTTTGGAAAACCGTTTGGCAGTTTCTTAAAAAGTTGAATGTATATTTACCATATGAACTAGCAATTCTATTCCTAGATTTACCATGAGAAATTAAAACATATGCTCACACAAAAACTTACACTCAAATATTTATAGCAGCTTTATCTGTAATAACCAAACCCTAGATACAACCCTAATAAATTAGATGGTAAATGTATTAACTAAGGCGGATAAGTCCATATAATGGAATACTTCTCGAAAATAAAAAGGAACAACCTACCGATACAAGCAACAATATGGATGAATCTCAAAACATGCTAAGTGAAAGAAATGAGACACAAAGAGTACTTACTGTTTAATTCCACTTATATTGAATTATAGAAAGGGCAAAACTGTAGGTATAGAAAGCAAATCAGTGATTGCCAGGGGCTATAAGTGGGAGAAAAGGATTGACTACAAAGGGATACAAGGGCATTTTTTTGGAATGAGGAAATGTTCTGTATCGTGATTGTGGTGGCGATTGCGTGACTGTATATGTTCATTAGTATTCAATAAATTATACACTTTAAATTGCTGGATTTTCTTGTGTATAAATTATGCCTCAATAATACAGATTTTTTTAAACATATAGAATGTCAAAAACCCATAAGGTAAATTGCGTAAGAATGGTGACAAAACGTACATATATTCTTTGGATTTCTAATGCTGAGTTCCTGAAACAACTGAAGTCTTTAATCAGACAGGCACTAAGGAGCTACCATTTAGTTAGGGAAAGCATAGAGTGAACTGAATAACCAAGGTACAAAGGGTACCCAGGTATGTGACCTACTTCAGACCAGTGGGATTGGGAGGGTGAGGAGAGATGTGAATTTAGCCCTTGATGCTAAGACAAGCATCTCCCAAACAGCTCCACAAAGCAAGTTAATTTGTGATTTCCATTTGATCAACACACAGCTCTGGAGCACTTTCTGTGAGTCAGGCAAAGAGTGTCAGCCCCTAGACAAAAATAAGATGAGGCATGTGTCCTTAAGGGCAAAACCAGGATTGCAATACAAAATGATCAAGGCAAACTGCTACTGAAATGTAGAGAAGAATCTACCTATTCATGTTTTTAAAAACATTTATTGAGTACTAATTCTATTCCAGGCACTGTGTTAGTTTCTTTGAATAAAGTTAGTTGACAAAATAGCCGCAGAACTTCCTCTCTGGAAGACAAGGCAGCCATTAATCACAGAGTCACACTGTACTCATCAGGACCTTTGGATGTAAAAATGAAACTAAGTCTGGTCAAGTTAAGAAGAAAAATAACTTGATGGAAGAGTATCAGATGGCTTACGGCATTCACAGAAATGTCAAAGAATCAGACTAAGGCAGGAACCAAAGAAGGCTATGCACAGCCAAGACTCTGCTGCAGGAACTAATACCTGCCCTGATGGGGACATGACTGTTGGACATTCACCACTGCCACCCCCAGACACTTGCCACTGTGACACTGGACTCTCAACTCTGCCCAACCAAGAAAAATCTCTAATCAGCCCTGTGCTTTTGCAGCATTTCCTAAGACTTATTTGCTTGTTCAGGCTAAGATCATGTGCCTGCCTGAATGTGGGAAGATGAAATGGCCTTCTTCCTCCTTGAGGTTTTGTAGTAGGAAGCAGGGTCTTAGTTAATTAGGTGAAGAGGAGAGGAGAGTGTTCCAAGCAGAGGAAACCACATGTTCCAAGTTCCTGTGGTGGGAGAGAGCATGATAAGATGGATCATCCCCCCATAAAACCATGTTAGAGCTTTGACTTATATTCTTTTTCTTTCTTTTTTTTTTTTTTTTTTTTTTTGAGACGGATTTCCTGTCCCCATCTGGACCATGGCCACGGTTGCAACTCCCGGTTCACCCACTTCTCTGCCTCGGCCTCGATACTGGGCTACAGGCCCCCCACACCCCGGCTAATTTTTTGTATTTTGTGGTCTTGATCTCCTGACCTCGTGATCCGCCGCCTCTGCCTCCCAAAGTGCTGGGATTACAAGTGTGAGCCACCGCGCCCAGCCCGGCTTTGACTTTATTCCAAGGGCAATGGGAAGCCATTGTGGGATGTTAAGTAGGGAGTGACATATTGATCTGTGTGTCTAAAAGATTACTCTGCACTCTGGAGAACAAATTGGAAGTAACAAGAAACGAAAGCAGAAAGATCAGGTACTTGGCTGCTCCAATGGTCCAGGGCAGAGGTTAAATGGTAGCTTTGACTAAATTGGTGGCAGTGGAAGTGGAGAGATGAGGAGAGAGTCAAGAGCTATTTAGAAGGTACATAGGCCAGGATGTGATGATAATCAGATGTGGGAGGTGAGACAGCAGTGGATCTAGGGTGACATCTAAGGTTCTGACTTGCATAACTGGATGAAGGGTGATTCCAATCACTAGGATGGGGAAACTGGAAGAGGGCTAGCTTGGAGAGAAGAACCCAAGTTTTAATATTAGCTCCATCTAATTTGAGATGGCTTGAGACATCCAAATGACAATGTCAACTAAGTGAGAACCTCAGCTTAAATGAGTTTACCAAAAATAAGTGGGGATGGCTCACAAAGTGCAAGTAAAATAAAAAATCATGGAGGTAGGTAATCAGATACAGCAGGAGCCAAGAGTTGAAATAATATTAATGTGTCTCATTTCCTCTCCTCATTGCTCTGAAAAAGCAATATGAGTCCATTCAAATGAAAAATAAAAACATTTTCTTTTAAACAACAAAAGCTATGATCTCAAACGTCTGCCAGAATGGATGGGCAGAAATGACCTTCAAGAACTCATCCTAGAAGTCAAATTATCCTTGTTTGTAGATTACATAATCGTCTATTTGGAAAAACCTAAAGATTTCACAAGAAAACCACTAGAAGTGATCAACAAATTCAGTAAAGTTGCAGGATACAAAACCAACATACAAATATCAGTAGCAATTCTATATGCCAACGGTAAAGAATCTAAAACAGAAATAAAAAGTAATCCCATTTACAATAGTCACATATAAAATTAAATACCTAGGAATTAACCAAAGAAGTGAAAGACTTCTACAATAAAAACTACAAAACACTGATGAAAGAAATTGAAGAGGACACCAAAAATATTGAATATATTTCATGTTCATGGATTGTTAAAATGTCCACACCACCCAAAAGCAATCTATAGATTAATGTAATTCCTATCAAAATACCAATGACATTCTTCACAGAAATAGAAAAAAAAAAATTCTAAAATTTATATGGAACCACAAAAGACCCAGAATAACCAAAGCTATCCTAAGCAAAGAAAGCAAAACTGGAGGAATCACATTACCTGACTTCAAATTATACTACAGAGCTATAGTAACCAAAACAGCATGGTGCTGACATAAAAACAGACACATACACCAGTGAAACAGAATAGAGAACCCAGAAACAAATCCACACATCTACAGCAAACTCATTTTCAACAAAGGTGCCAAGAACATACGCTGGAAAAAAAGACAATCTCTTCAACAAATGGTGCTGGGAAAACTGGATATCCATATGCAGAAGAAGGAAATTAGACCCCTCTCTCTCACCATATAAAAAGATAAAATCGAAATGGATTAAAGACTTAAATCTAAGACCTCATACTATGAAACTATTACAAGAAAACATTGGGGAAAATCTCCAGAACTTTTGGTCTGGGCAAAAATTTCTTGAGCAATACCCCACAAGCACAGGCAGCCAAAGCAAAAATGGACAAATGGGATCACATAAAGTTGAAAAGCTTCTGCACAGAAAAGGAAACAATCCACAAAGTGAAGAGACAATCCACAGAATGTGAGAGAATATTTGCAAACTATCCATCTGACAACAACTCTATAGGAAAAAATCTAAATAATCTGATAAAAAGAATCAGGCAAAAGATTTGAATAGACATTTCTCAAAAGACGTACAATGGCAAACAGGCATATGAAAAAGTGTTCAACATCATTGATCATCAGAGAAATGCAAATCAAAACAATAATGAGATATCATCTCATCCCAGTTAAAATGGCTTGTATCCAAAAGACAGGCAATAACAAATGCTGGTGAGAATGTGGAGAAAAGGGAACCCTTATAAGTTATTGATGGGAATGTAAATTAGTACAATTACTATGGAGAACAGTGTGGAAGTTCCTCAAAAACCAAAAATAGAACTACCATATGCTCCAGCAAACTCACTGCTGGGTATATACCCAAAAGAAAGGAAATCAGCATATCGAAGAGATATCTGCACTTGTATGTTTGTTGCAGCTTTTACAATAGCTAAGATTGGGAAGCAATCTAAATGTCCATCAGCAGATGAATGGATAAGGAAAATGTGGTACATATCTACAATGAAGTCCTTGAGCCATAAAAAAGAATGAGAGCCTGTCACGTGCAACAACATGGATGGAACTGGGGGTCATTATGTTAAGTGAAATAAGCTAGGAACAGAAAGACGAATATCACATGTTCTCACTTATTTGTGGGACCTAAAAATCAAAACAATTGAACTCAAGGACAGAGAAAGTAGAAGGATGGTTACCAGAGGCTGGGAAGGGTAGTGGGGGGGTGAGTGCTAAGGGGGAGATTAATGGGTACAAAAAAGTTGGAAAGAATGCATAAGACCTAGTATTCGATAGCTCAACAGGGTGACTATAGTCAATAGTAACTTAGCTGTACATGTTAAAACAACTAATACAGTGTAACTGGATTGTTTGTAACACAAAGGATAAATGCTTGAGGGGATGGATACCCCATTCTCCGTAATGTGATTATTTCACAGTGTATGCCTGTATCAAAACATCTCATGTATCCCATAAATATGTACATCTACTACGTACCCACAAAAATTAAAAATTAAAAAAAATATTTTTAAAGATCCCAAGTTCATGCCAGGCACTTTATGTATACAAATACAGCAAATTTAGAATTATTGATATCATTTAGTGAAGAAGGAAACTCAGTCCTAAAATTTTGTTATTATTTGAAAGTTTTGAAATTATCAGCATGTTGTCTTATTCTTATTCAAATAAATTGTTTTCATTTCTCGATGATAATATTTTTACTATTATTATTATGTCAAGCAAGTGATCTCAGTTTCCCTGATATAAATATTTAAAAGGCAGTAATGACATGCCAGATAAAAGAATAAGGTTTGAGGGCAGCGAGTCCTGTGTTCGGATTCCATCAAATATTAATCAGTTGTGTGAACTTACACACAAAACATATTTTAATTTTCTGAGCATCATCTTTCTAGTTTTCAAAATAAGAATAATAAAAGTACTTACATCATAATTTTTAAGAAGATTAAAGGAGCTCTTGAACATTTAAAATAGGGAACATCAAATAGGTAGTTGGATATATGAGACTAGAATTTGGAAGAAAAATCTGTGTGGTTAATATAAATTTGTGGTCATACGTCTATCAATAATTGAAGCCATGTTGTGAATGGCACTACCTAGGAAAGAAGTATACAGAGATGAAAGGACAAGGCCTGCGACTGAACATTGATTCCTTAATTGAGCTTCCTGAGCACATCAGAGTAGCAAATTTTGTGATGAAATTTGAAACTATGAGTGATTGTCTAGGTGGAGAAGGAAGGAAGGAGTATTTTGATGGTGACCAGAAGAAGAGGTCTAAGGCAACATAGCATATTCTGGGAGAGGTGGTGGCTAGGGTATAAGAACACTGCTGCTAAGGGAGATGGGGAGTAATTAAGACTCCAGAAGCAAGCAGAAGAGGAAGCTCCCCCAGGGAATTAAGAGTTACACAGTTGGATGTCTAAGGAAACAGAACAGCATCTTTCTTGGGAGGACTGAGCCAGGCTACTGGTAGGAAGGGAACTCAAAGAGTGAACTCCAACACTTTTGGCTGGAGACCTTGAACCAATGTGCATAACAGACATGGCTTATGTCTGACATTGATGGGGGTGGGGTGGAAGCAGGCAGAGCAGGGTTATATTAAGTCTCTAGAAGATACATGGTCCTGGTACTGTCTTCCCTTCTACTTTTCTGCTACTACAGAAAGAGTAGTTGAAATTCTACAAGCTGAGAGATTTCATATCTACCCAGACCTTAAGACTTCCTGAATAAAGTTTGGCAGATGGCAAATACAGAGCATGATCAGACCTGTGGAAATCTACCCAAAAGCCAGATGTCACCTCCCCTGTGTCCTCTGATTCCCGCATCTGCTCACACTACTCAGTCTCACTGCATCAACCTGGATGCAGCACTCAGCACCTCTCCTAGTCCTGCTGCTCTTCACCAAATCCAGCCACAGAAAAGCTTCAGTTAGCAATGTTAATTTCCCTGAAGATTCTGTGTGTCCTGGAGGAGAAGGAGGGGCAGGAAGGGTAGCTATATCACACAACCTGAAGAAAACAAGGTAAAAAATGACATTCTATATTTGTACCTCCAAAAATCCCTTCCTGGCTTTATCCTCTCTAGGGATTTGTCTCCCTGAATCTTCCCAGATTTCATTGCTTAATTCTGTTTCCTAGATTCTTGACCATCCTGCCCCCAACTCCTGCCTTCGTTTTCATTTTTTTCCTTCCCTTTCTTAAGCAAGCAATTTAGCCACTTCCCCCAATTCATAAATGTACAGACCCCAGGACATCATGATGCTCCGCAAAACAAGATGCTCTACAGTAACAAGATTCACCCTCCTAAAGAAGCAGTTGGGGTAACAAACAATAATTTGTTGTTGTTTCATATAAATATAACAATCTGAAAAAGTAAAATGATATTAGCCGTGCCACCTCAAGGAGCACCTAGTTTGTGCCAGGTGCTTTATATATATATATATATATATATATATATATACAGGTACAGCAAATTTAGGATTATTGATATCATTCAGTAAAGAAGAAAACTCAGCTCAGAGAGATTAAATATATAACCTGCCTAAAAACACAAACTCAGGGAGGTGACCCAGGATCAAAGCCTAGTTTTAACACTAAAGCCCATGACCTTTCCTATGCTGCTATATATTTTCAGGAACAGTTTGCTGGCGAATAATTATTTAGCTTTAAGCCATAAATTACTCAACCTAAAAATCTACAGTGGTGTAAGAATGCAAAGTGAGCCTGAATTGAACAAAACAAAACAAAAAACAACATGTAGGGCTATGAGAAAGGGATGGGAGTGGAGGAGAGACTACGATTTTTGTGCACTTCGAATGTATCAGGTTCTGTGGTCCAGTATTTACATACTTTTTCTCTTTTACTCCTTCCAACAACCCTGTGAAGCAGAGATTGTTATTTTCATGTTAACCTGTCTCTCTCTCCATCTCTCCTCTGTGGCTCATTTGCAAGGTTGACATGACATCTATTTTCATTTTGCTCAAGCTAAACTTATGCAGTGCTATGATATAAACTTCAGTTTCTCTGATCTACTGTAGTTCTTCTTGACCCTCTTCCTGGAAACTGTCACCCCTATGGAGAACAACTTGAGGGCTGGCTGTTATTTTCTATTTACTTTTCTCTAGCCAGAAAACTTGTGAGGAGGAGGAAAGGTCATCAGGAGCTGCCTGCAGTTGTTGCTGGCCTGGCTGGATTCTCTCTTCCAAGCCCCAGCAAATGTCCCTTACCAGGGCCAGTCTGCCCAGCATGGGACATTTTCTTTTTTGTTTGTTTGTTTTTTGAGACGGAGTCTCGCTCTGTCGCCCAGGCTGGAGTGCAGTGGCGCGATCTCGGCTCACTGCAAGCTCCGCCTCCCGGGTTCATGCCATTCTCTTGCCTCAGCCTCTCCGAGTAGCTGGGACCACAGGCGCCCGCCACCACGCCCGGCTAATTTTTTTGTATATTTTAGTAGAGACGGGGTTTCACCGTGGTCTGGATCTCCTGACCTCGTGATCCGCCCGCCTCGGCCTCCCAAAGTGCTGGGATTACAAGCGTGAGCCACCGCGCCTGGCCCAGTATGGGACATTTTCTAACCCAAGGGCGTTGGTTGATTCCCCCATTCAGCAAGCACCCTGGAGAATGCCCGGCCCTGCCTACTCCTCCTGCCTTAGCAAGGGTCTGCAGTGGCACGAAGAGTGGCTCCTACGCGTCAGTTTCCCCACCTCCTGGTGCCTCAGTCCTCTTCTTCCTCACATCAATGCGAATTCAGAAAAAGTATCAGAATTTTGTTGACTCACCTTTCCTCATTTCTCCTTCTGAAAAGCGAGTGTCATTACAAGGTTGAAAGCCAGTGTTAAAACTGTATTACATGAAGTTTTGCCCTTTTTTCAAACTTGATCACTGATGATAAATTTTTGGCCCTTTAAAATGCAGTCATTTTATTCATTTTGTTAGGTACTGGGGGAAAAATGCTCTCTGATCTGACTTCCTTTACCTCAAACTTTCAGAACAACTTTCAAGCAGGTGGGCCACACTCAGAAAAACCAAAGCCTGAAATTCAGTGTCAGGGTAAAAATAACATTAAGGATGGGGTGAAAACCAGTGAGCCTTATTTCACGAAAAACAGTGAGCCTTATTTCACATTCACTTTAGGGGCTGAATTACAGCTAAATAGGAGGAATAAGTTCTAGTGTTGAGATGGCTTCTAATTTTATATTTACTTAAATCATATACTTATGTTTCCAAGAGCTTAAAAAAAGGACAAGACACTTTGAAGCTTGTATCATTTCCAATACTAAAAATTCACTAAAGGTGAATCGTTGCAGGTTAAAAACCTCATATGCTAGGCCGGGCGCGGTGGCTCACGCCTGTAATCCCAGTACTTTGGGAGGCCGAGGCAGGCGGATCACAACGTCAGGAGATTGAGACCATCCTGGCTAACACGGTGAAACCCCGTCTCTACTAAAAATACAAAAAATTAGCCGGGCGACGTGGCAGGCACCTGTGGTCCCAGCTACTCTGGAGGCCGAGGCAGGAGAATGGCGTGAACCCCGGCGGGCGGAGCCTGCAGTGAGCCGAGATCGCGTGACTGCACTCCAGCCTGGGCGACAGCGAGACTCTGTCTCAAAAAAAAAAAAAAAAAAAAAAAACTCATATGCTAAATAGACTTCAAAAACAACAACAAAAAAACCCAAAGCATCCTTATAATGACACAAGATATTAGAGTGGCATTAAAATGTGTCTCAAATATATAATATCATTTTCACAAGATGTTGCCGTCTAAAAGCAGCTGAGCTGAACATCTCTGACTTCACCATACTTTGCATTTATTTGTCTTACAAAGTGAAACTAATTCTTTCATTACTTTTAGGGATTAATTCTGTGTGCTGACTTCAACAAGACTTGATGTTTTGCATTTGTGCTCAGCCACATTTTAAGCAACACCCTGAGAGATAGAGTCAGTACTGTGTGCAGGGATTCAGCTGCACAGTGAGATCAGCAAAAGGGTGGATAAATCCCTAGGTGCAGTTTTAATTTTGTTGCCAGGAAAAAAAAAAACAAAACCCAGCCAGTGTTCAGAGGCCATCAGGCTTAGCTTCTGCTCTGTGCCTCTGCGAAGTGCAATGCGCAGGAAACAACGCATCCTAGAGCCCCGACCCACTCTGAATTACAGCTGCCTGCCAGGCCCAGGAGGCTTGGTCCTAGGAGTCCAGCAACCACGCTGTGCAGTGGGGCTGGGTCAAAAATTCCTGAGGGCTGATTATCTTCTTCTCGGCAGTTGGCAGGTGTGCGTCACCATCAGCTTAACTCTCCCTGTGTTCCCTGGATGACTCAATAATCGCTTCCCATGTCACCTTAACCTAGTGAGCAAATTAGGAAGAGTTGTTTATTCATTTTAAAGTATGATAATCCCTTCTAGTCACAATAGCTAAAGTGGTCATATGGCCATTGGCCATCACTATTGATCTTCTGGTATGTGTTGGGTATAGTTATGGAGGCAGAGTAGCAGTGGTCAAACACGCGTGTTCTGGGTTCAGGAATTGAAACCCTGGCTCCACCACTAACTATCTGCATGGCAGGGCAAGGTCCTTAACTTCATTAAACCTCCGGTTCCTTATTCGTAAAATGGAGACAATAATGGCACCCATTGGGAGGACTTAAAAAGCTAATAGTGTGTATAGGAAAATTCTTAGCCCTGTGTTAATACTCTCACTGATGCAGCTGCTGAAGATGATTAACATCTGTTTTATTTAAGAAAGCTGATACCAAAGGTTTACATTTATATATTTTCCTAATTTAAAAAAATATTTTAAATGACACATAATGATTTGTACATATTTATGGGGTGCATAGTGATGTTTCAACACATATGATGTATAGTGATAAGGTCAAGGTAATTAGCATAGCCATCATGTCAAACATTTATCATTGCTTTGTCTTGGGAACAATCTATATCCTCCTGCTAGCTATTTGAAACTATAGAGTATATTATTGTTAACTATCATCATCCTATAGTGCTGTATAACACTAGAACTCATTCCTTCTATCCAGCTGTAATTTTGTATTCTTCTACAAATCTATCCCTATTTCTCCCTTCCCTCCCCTTCCCAGCCTCTAGTACTGAGTTGCTTTACCAGTGATTAGGGATATAATGAAGTACTTCTGAAACCAGATGCTTTTATTTTCAAGCTTTAAGCATTTGTTTTCAATTGTACAAAACCATCTTGCTTCATGGATGAAGACAGAGAAATATAAGGCTTGCCTGAGATCACAAAGCTGACTAGAGGTAAAAATGCTACTAAAATTCTAGTGTCCTGATTTTCTTCCCAGGCTTTTTTGTCTCCATTGCCCTGCTTTTCCTTGTATGATCATATTCATCAGTGGAGACTCTCATATTCTAGCCATGTTCCTACAGAGCCATTCTAGATGTTAGTAATTTCACATTTTGGCTGTTACAACAGAGAGCCTCAAAATAACACTGGGGCTAGCCTCAGTGGCTCATGCCTGTAATCCCAGCCCTTTGAGAGGCCTAGGTGGGTGGATCACTTGAGGTCAGGAGTTCCAGACCAGCCTGGCCAAGATACCAAAACCCCATCTCTACTAAAAATACAAAAAACTAGCTAGGTGAGATGGTGGGCAAGAGAATTGCTCAAACCCGGGAGGCGGAGGTTGCAGTGCGCTGAGATTGCAGCCACTGCACTCCAGCCTGGGCAACAGAGCAAAACTCCATCTCAAATAAATACAAAATAAATAAAAAATAACACTGGATTAAACAAGATACTTATCTCTCATGTTAAAATCCAGGTAAGCAATCCAGGGCTGGAATGGAGGCCCTGCAATCACCAGACGCCCAAGCCTCCTATGTCTTAATGCCTTGCCAATCTCAGCACCTAGTATCTGTTTTTGGTCTAAGGATGGCTATGCTCACTTCCACCTTCCCATCAGTGAGGATGTGGAAAGAGGTAAAAGCCTGGCTCACTTCTTCCATTTAAGAGAACATGACATTTTTACTCACATCCCATTCTTCTGAACTTAATCACATAGCTACATCTAGCTGCAAGCGAGGCTGGAAAATGGGACTCTTTAACTGTCCCCTGTGTAAGAAGGGGAGACTGGATACTGGAGTATAATTAATAGTTGTTGACACACGGACACCCTAAGCTTTAAGTAGTATGATGTTTTTACAAAAATACTAGAGTTTTTAGATTTTAATACAACAGCTAGAAGGTGTACATAGGTCCTAAGCATCAATGAAGGATCATTAATCTATTTCTCAGGATGTGATTCCAGACAGCAGCTTCCACCTGAGGGTCTACAAAGGTGGCATGAGGTTCTGCACATTATTACAAATATTTACCAAGCCAGCGTATAAAAAGACAGGCAATAACAAATATTGACAAGGATGTAAAGAAACTGTAGCTCTTGTATTCTGCTGGTGGGAAAATGGTGCAGCCACTTTGTAAAACATTTGTCAGTTTCTTAAAATACTAAATAGAGTCACCGTATGACCCAACAATTCAGTCATTATTATCTACCCAAGAGAAATGAAAATCTACATTCACACGAAGATTTGTATATGAATATTCCTGAGAACATTAGCCATAATATAAAAAAATGGAAATAACCCAAATGTTTTAACTGGTGAATGGATAAGAAAAATGTGGTATATCCATACAACAGGATACTATTCCAGTCATAAAAAGGAAGAAAGTATTGACACATGCTTCAACATGAATGCATGTCAAAAACATTAAGTGAAAGAAGACAGAAACAAAAGACCATGGTTCCATTTATATGAATATAAATATATGAAATATCCATCATAGACACATCAATAGAAACAGAAAGCAGATTAGTGGTTTTGTGTGGCGGGGGCAGGGGTGGCGCTGAACGTGGAAATAGGAAATGACTGCAAATGGGAATGAGGTTATTTTGGGGGTGAAGGAAATGTTCTAAAATTTCATTGTGGTAATGATTGCAAAACTCTTTAAACTTACTAAGAATTATTAAATTATACACTTTTACTTTTAGAGATGAAGTCTTGCTACATTGTTCAGGCTGCTCTTGAACTCCTGGCCTGAAGTGATCCTCCTGCCTTGGCCTCCCAAAGCTCTGGGATTACAAGCATAAGCCACCATACCCGGCCTGTTTTTAATTTTCTTTGCAGCCTGAGGAAATCTAGAATTCAAGGACACACCATGATTAGTTGCTGGGGATATTAAGTGGTTAAAAAAGCCATGGCCTGGGCAGTGCTCAGGGACGGGAACAGGTGAACCAGGAGAGTGGCAACAAGCAATGGTAAGAGAAAACCCAGAGCAGAGTAATCATGCTGGACTCTTGCCGGGAGAACTAACCTTAAGGGGGTGTGGAGAAGAGCCAAGTAAATAACAAAAACAGCGCTCAGAGATATTCCCCAGTTCCCTGTGGTCCAGCTCAATCTCCTACAGTTTTCATGAGACTATACCACGCTGTGAGAATTGATATTCCTAATCATTCATTAATTCTTCACATATGCATCCACAAAGATTTCTTGAACCTCCTATTGCCAGGAGTAAGGATGTTCCTAAGAGCCCAAACCTGGTTTCTCATTCTGTTCAAGTACAGGTCTCATCTCAGTATAAGTTTCTTCTTTCTTTTTTTCGAATTTCAAAGAGCCTATATCTTCATGAATTTCATGAAAAGAAATTAAATAAACATGAGATCTAAAATTTGCTTCTTGTGCATACAATAAATCTTTCCAGGAAGAACTACCTTCCCAGGTTTTTTTATCCTTTTGTTTTCCTTCCTTAATATTACAAACTCCTTTCTGAGGTCATAAACATAGCAACAATATACAACTTTAGACTTAAATGTGAAAAAACATTAAATGACCATATTGACTCAGGATGAAGTGATCTAATCTGAATACCAATAATAAATTTAAAAAAATTTTTTCTTTATTCCTTCTAAAAAAAGAAAAACAGGATACATGTGCAGAACGTACAGATTTGTTACACAGGTATATGTGTGCCATGGTGGTTGGCTGTACCTATTGATCCATTCTTTAAGTTCCCTTCCCTCACCCCCAACCCTGCAACCAGCCCTGGTGTGTGTTGTTCTCCTCTCTGTGTCCATGTGTTCTCAGTGTTCAGCTCCTACTTATAAGTGAGAACATGCAGTGTTTGGTTTTCTGTGCCTGTGTTAGTTTGCTGAGAATGATGGTTTCCAGCTTCATCTATGTCCCTGCAAAGGACATGATCTCATTCCTTTTTATGGCTGCAGAGTATTCCATGGTGTATATGTACCACATTTTCTTTATCCAGTCTATCATTGATGGACATTTGGGTTGGTTCCATGTCTTTGCTATTGTGACTAGTGCTGCAATAAACATATATGTGCATGTGTTTTTATAGTAGCATGACTTATAATCCTTTGGGTATATACCCAGTAATGGGATTGCTGGGTCAAATGGTATTTTTGGTTCTAGATCCTTGAGGAATTGCCCCTCCAATAATAAAATTTTTAAAAATCATAGAATTCACTCCAAAGAAATCTCCTAACCCAGGTAGCTTTGTGGGTGAGCCTTTTTAAATATTAAAAACACATATGATTCTCCCTCTATAAACTCCTTCAAAGTTAAAATGGAAAACCTACCTAATTATAGAAAAGAAACCAACCAAACAAAACAAAACCAAAACCTGAAAATACCTTGGTATCAAAACTTAAAACAACAGCAACAACTATAAACCAATCTTATGTATCAATATAGATGCAAAAACCTTGGGTAAACTACTTACAAATTAGGCTGGGTGCAGTGGCTCTGTAATTCCAACACTTTTGGAACCTGAGGCAAGAGGATTGCTCGAAGCTAGGAGTTCAAGAACAGCCTGGCCAACATCGCAAGACCCCATCTCAAAAAAAAAATTTAAAAATTAGCTGTGGGTGAGGGAGACCTGGGCACAGTGGTGTACACCTGTAGACTCAGCTACTCAGGAGGCCAAGGTGGGAGGACTGCTTAAGCCCAGGAGTTCAAGGCTTCAGTGAGCTATGATAGCACCACTGCACTCCAGCCTGGGTGACAGAGTGAGACCACATCTCTAAAAAATAAAAAACAAGAGAGAAAAAAATTACAAATTAAATTAAATAACATATTTAGGGACTTTCCACCATGTTCAAGTAGAATTTCCTGAAAAAAAAAGAAGTTTTTTTTTTTGTTTGTTTGTTTTTTTTTTTTTTTTTTTTTTAGTATTCAGAAATATACTAGGCTGGGCATGGTGGCTCACACCTGTAATCCTAGCACTTTGGGAGGGTGAGGCAGGCGGATCACCTGAGGTCAGGAGTTTGAGACCAGCCTGGCCAACATGGTGAAACCCTGTCTCTACCAAAAATACAAAATAGGCATGGTGGCAGGCACCTGTAATACCAGCTACTAGGGAGGCTAAGGCAGGAGAATCACTTGAACCCGAGAGACAGAGGTTGCAGTGAGCTGAGATCACGCCACTGCACAACAGCCTGGGCGACAAGAGTCAGAATCTGCCTCAAAAAAAAAAAAAAAAAAAAGAGAGAAAGGAAAAGAATATACTAATATCGACATTTGTGACAGACTAAAGATGAGGACAGGCCGAGCACCGTGGCTCACGCCTGTATTCCCACCACTTTGGGAGGCTTAGGTGGGCGGATCATTTGAGGTCAGGAGTTGGAGAGCAGCCTGGCCAACATGGTGAAACCCCGCTTCTACTAAAAATACAAAAATTAGCTGGGCATGGTGGGAGGTGCCTGTAATTCCAGCTACTCGGGAGGCTGAGGCAGGAGAATTGCTTGAACCCAGGAGATGGAGGCTGCAGTGAGCTAAGATCACACCACTGCACTCCAGCCTGGTGATATAGTGAGACTCTGTCTCAAAAATAAATAAATAAATAAATAAAGATGAGGACAAATTCTTTGCCATTCCTCCATTGAGAAGTAGGGTCTATTGGCCCTCTCCTGAAATCTGAGATGACCTGTGACTGCTTTGACCAATTTAGAACAGTGGAAGTGACACTATGCCTTTAAGAGGATTGGCAGCAATGGCTGGATGCAGTGGCTCATTCCTGTAATCCCAGTATCTGGGAGGCTAAGGGTGGAAGATTGCTTGAGGCCAGGAGTTTGAGACTAGCCTGGGCAACAAAGCAAGACCCCATCTATCTATTTCTCTCTCTCTCTCTCCCTCCCTCCCTCCCTCTCCTTCTCCCTCTCTCTCTCTCTCTCCACACACACACACACACACATACACACACACACACACACACACACACATATATATATATATATACACCTCCTTACTCTCTGTCACTCACTCAACTCTCTTTCTCTATGTATATATATGACTGGCAGCTTTCACGTTCAATTCTGGGAGCCCTGAGCCACCTCTGAGAAGTTGGACTATTCTGTACACATGGAGAGGCTCTGAGACGACAAGGACTGGCCCATCCTTCTAGCTGTCTACACCAAGGTGCCAAGCAGGTGAGTAAAGCCATCTTGGACCCCCAGATGGCATCTTGGCACCCCAGATGGCAACTCCACATCATCAAGAGACCCCATTTGATATAGGAAGAGAAGAATACCTAGCTGAATCCTGCCCAAATTCCTAACTCACAAAATCATGAGATATAATTAATAAAATAGCTGTTGTTTATTTGTTACACAGCAATAGGTAACTGGAACAACACACCAACAGCATGTGAACTGACAATTTACTCAAAAAAGAAAATGTCTAATTTATATATACAAATCTTCAACTTCGCTAGCACGCAGAGGGCAACTGACATTCCTATACTAGTGATAGGTGCAGAGTTTGTGCAACCTTTCTGAAAGTTAATTTAATCCACAAATTTCATTTCTAGGCATTTCTCCTAAGGAAATAATTCAGGAAGGGCACATATGATCTAGGAAAGATATTTTCTGTAGAGTATATAAGATAGAGAAAAATTGGTAACTGAGGTCAGAACTGTGGGAGATTTTCACTTTCTGCCTTACATTTCTTTTTTCCCCCTTATCATGTGTTACTTTTATTAAAAAAAAAAAAAAGACATTATTTAAAAGGAGCTCTTTACATGGTTCGGCCTAACTGGAGTTCTGCTCTGGGGCTTGGGACCCACCCTCAGAGTGATAAAAACTCCCCATTAACCTGGCTGGTCCTCTGTGTATATAAGCCATTTTCTCCTGGGACCCTGTGGGAACAGGTATTTGGTAGCAGCTAGAATTCACATGTTCAGGATTCGATGTCCTAGCCATCTGCCTCTCAAGTTATAAATATCTACTGGGACTTGGAGATATAACTATGTATGTATATATATAATTTAAAGTTGGAATTTGTAAACAGAATAATTTTACACTTCTTACGCAGCCCTGGAATCAACCACATAATACAGAGACCTTTCTCTTTTTTTTTTTCTTTTCTTTTTTTTTCTGAGACAGGGTCTTGCTGTCACCCAGGCTGGAATATAGTCACATGATCATAACTCACTGCAGTCTCCAACTCCTAGGCTCAAGTGATCCTCCTGCCTCAGCCTCCCAAGCAGCTGAGACTACAGCCACGTGCCACCATGCTGGCTAATTTTTTGATTTTTTTGAGACAGGGTCTTGTTATGTTGCCCAGGCTGGTCTCGAACTCCTGGCCTCAAGCAATCCTCCTGCCTCAGCCTCCCAAATGCTGGGATTACAGGCATGAGCCACTGCATCAGGCTTAGACCTTTCTTTTTACCTGAATTTTGAATATGTATCATATCATTAATCAATGTCTTCCCCATCCTCCCCCCAGCTCCTTGATTTGGTTTCTCTTGGGGTGCCAATCAATCCTCCTGTCCCTTACTTCCATATTCCACATGTCTATTTATTTGTGTTACCCATGAAATTGAACACAATTAGGAGAGACTAGCACGGACCAGGCATTGTAATTCTCAGACCAGAAGTACCCGGACTTCTAGGGCCTCCAAGCAGCTTCCTCTCCAAGTCTTGCTTTAACCCACTCCGGTTATCTGGAGAACTGGAGCATATTTTCTTATTGTGATTGGCTTTTAAATGAACATGTAGCCATGGTAACAACTGAGTGCTGATGATAACAAGAAGTCTTATTTAGAGAAAACCTCTTTTTATTGTCAAAGCAGCTGTGTATGTGTGTTCTTATCCATTGGAATCAATTATTCATTCCATTATTAAATACAGCTTTCTCTTAAACTGTTTTTGTATTAGAAGCAGGATGCTGCCTATTTAAAAGAGAACTGGAATATTCAGAATGGGTGGGTAAACCAATCCTCCTAGATGAATTTGGGAACGTTGAAAAATAGGTGGGAAGCTGACACGATCATGAGGGCATTTCATCTGAGGAAGACGAAGACAAATAAGGGACTTGCCCAGTGTTTTGATTTCAAGGAATTATCAGTCAAGCTGTTTTCTTCATAGAAATAGAAATATCTTAATTTTTCCTGAAAACATGTTTATTGCTAAAACTTAAAAAATATAAAAAAGTCCCCCCACTTCCTGCTTATAATCTCATACCCCCCAACTCTTAATAGTTTGTTAGATACACTTACAAATATTTTATGCATGTATGCTTTAAGCATATACACCTTGTGGGGTGTGTGTGTGTGTGTGTGTGTGTGTGTGTGTCTGTGCATACATGTGTACATATTTAACTTTTAAACACAAGTGGAGTTTTTATGAGTTAGGATTACATTTGGCTGTACATAACAGAAACTCTTAAATTATGACTTGAACAAGATAAATCTTTACTTATCTCTCACCAGGGAAAAATGACAGGGCTTCTGCGATTACATCCACATTCCAAGGAACAGATTGGAGGAGAGGGAAAGGGGCATAATTCTCTCCTTTTCAAGGAAACTTCTGATTATACTTCATTGCCAGAATTTAGTTATATGGTCACATCTTTGCAAAGGAGGAGGGAAATGTCATCTTACTGATGGGTTACATTGTGCCCATCTAAAAATAAGGTCCCCCTAACTTGAGGGAGAAGACTAGAATGGCTACTTGGTAGGGAACTAACTCTCTCTCCCAGTGTTACACTATTCATAATGTTCTATAACCTCCCCTTTCCACTCAATATACTGTGGGTAGATTCATTTTTAACAGCTGAATAGTACTCTCCTGCATGACTATGCCACAGCTGGTTTAACCAAACCCCTGTTGATGGGTATCTCGTAATTTTCTTTATTCCCCCCCAGAAAGATATTTTCTACTCTTCATATGTGAAAAACACAAAGATAATTTCGACAATACCATAACTTCTGGTCTTCCTCTCACTTCTCTCAACATTTCTAAGTTATTCAGTTCAGCTAAATGCACACTAATTAAAGCTATTTTCCTGTCCTGTGCTTTATCTAGAATGCTTCTTAAGGCTGGAGTCCCTTCCTGTCAACTCCTGTGTCTGCAAATCTCATCCCTCGGTAGTGAATCCTATTCTCTCCATTGAGTACATAATCTTTAACCTACTTCTAGCATTTTTTCTACAGATATACTTTCAAATGTCGCAAAGATATATATTCAAGAATTCTTATTACAACACTATTTGTAATAACAGCAAAAACAACCACAAAGCTGGTGGGGGCGGGTGTGGAACATCTTTCATTGGGTGAGTCAAGTAAATTATGCTACATTTATGTAATGCGATACAAGGCAGCCATTAAAATACACGTGGATCATTACATTGATTCACGTATATTACTATGGAAAGCTCTCCAAGACATATTAGTTAGGGGGAAAAAAATAAGATGCAATGTATTGCATTGCAGAATGTATTACCACCTCTCTACCATAACGTCATCATATTTGTGTTTAAAATAAGAAATGTAATAACATGTGAACGCATTCAGTATAACTCCTCCTTAACATGATTAGCTGAGTATAAAAATTCATCGGCCCAAAATGTGTTTCCTTTATTGCCAGTTTAACGAAGTGATCCAGACCAGGAGCTGGGAGGGGTCTAGTTTTGAGACCCAAATCCGATCTGGTCCTAAATGAGATTGGCGCCACCTGATAGCAATAATCCACTCTGGTTTAAGTATTACTGGGATAGAGCTTCTAGAACAGTAGCAGTGTTTTCAGAAATCCTTCAATTAATTGGTTCCCATTTTATCTGGCCCCGATCTAAGGAGATTGTGCCCAAAGAATAATGAAGATGTGGGAACCCACATTTCACATCCCCATTTCCAAGACTGGATGGCAAGTCACATTCACACACACACCCTCTCACCAGCACCACCAGCACACCAGCACCACTACCACCACCAGCACCACCACCACAAGCACCACTGCAGCCCACTTCTCTGCCTGGGCTAGGCTTAGACAGGAGAGCAGCCCATCACTAAGGACACTCCAGGGTAACTTTGCCGTGGATTTCATTGCATATGCTTACATTTTCTCCATGCTATGCTGTTTTCTTAAACCTTAGCATGCTAGGTTTTTTGTAAATTGGTCCAAAATTAGAAAATTAAGCTGGAAGGAGTATTGAACATGAACAAATAAGTTACAGCTGAAACCACTTGATTTACAGTAATAAAAAAGAAACAAAAATATAGGATGCCTATCAAAGGGCTACTACTGAGAGAGACAGGGTTGCCCCAATAGGGCAATGAAAAGATTGGCAAGAAGACCAACAATCTTTATTTATTTATTCATTTATTTTTTGAGACAAGATCTCACTGTGTTGCCCATTGCTCCAGCTCAAGTGCAATGGCTCAATCACGGCTCACTGCAGCCTTAAACTCCTGGGCTTAAGCAATCTTCTCACATCAGTCTCCCAGGCACATGGCACATGCCACCACATCAGGCTATTTTTTTTATTTTTATTTTTTTACTTTTTGTAGAGATCAGATCACACTATGTTGCCCAGGCTAGTCTTGAATTCCTGGGCTCAAGCAATCCTCCTGCCTTGGCCTCCCAACCTGCTGGGATTACAGGCATGAGCCACTGCACCAAGCCAAGGCCAACAGTCTTAACTGGAGGATCTCAAGTTTCTTGTATGGCAACTGATACAGAATGTACGTCAATAGACCTTATCACACAAGCTAAAGGGAGAATTGATTGATTCAAAGACCCTCGTCCAAAGATCAGCCATGTTCCAAATTCGTCAGTTATCATCTTCACTTCCCACTGTACATCGAGAGCCAGGGAGATATAGAGGAGCTAGAAGTCTTCATGTGACTTCTGGGCACGTATAAAAGACACTGAGAGCTGGAAATGGACCTTCTAGAAGGCATCCCAGGCCGGGCGCGGTGGCTCACGCTTGTAATCCCAGCACTTTGGGAGGCCGAGGCGGGCGGATCATGAGGTCAGGAGATCGAGACCACAGTGAAACCCGTCTCTACTAAAAATACAAAAAAAAATTAGCCGGGCGTGGTGGCGGACGCCTGTAGTCCCAGCTACTCAGGAGGCTGAGGCAGGAGAATGGTGTGAACCCGGGAGGCAGAGCTTGCAGTGAGCTGAGATCGCACCACTGCACTCTAGCCTGGGGGACAGAGCGAGACTCCGTCTCAAAAAAAAAAAAAAAAAAAAAAAAAAGAAGGCATCCCAGTGGAGCATGAGCTCCTTTACACAGCCACTCCAGAGTGATGCCAACAGACTGGCCACTCTGTGTTCGTGGTCAGCAGGCCATAGAAACTGTGTGAGTGACAAAATGTATGAGTAGCAGTGTGTGTTGGAATGAGTCAATACAAAGAACACAGGCAGGAGATGTGGCTTTGCAAATCATATATGTATATTGAAAACTGGAATACACAGTTTGGTGGCTTTGAGTCCTAACACTTTTCCCCCATTTCTTGTACTTGTAGAAATATTGTTCTCACTTTTTCCTGATTTCTTTGTTTCTCACTCTATTGTGCTTAATAATTGTATTAAGGGTTGTTTCTCCTTTTTCATGTGTCCTTAGGAAATGAATAATATGTGTTGAAGGCCGGACGCGGTGGCTCACGCTTGTAATCCCAGCACTTTGGGAGGCCGAGGCAGGCGCATCACGAGGTCAGGAGATCGAGACCACGGTGAAACCCCGTCTCTACTAAAAATACAAAAAGAAAAAATTAGCCGGGCGTGGTGGCGGGCGCCTGTAGTCCCAGCTACTCGGAGAGGCTGAGGCAGGAGAATGGCGTGAACCCGGGAGGCGGAGCTTGCAGTGAGCCGAGGTTGCACCACTGCACTCCAGCCTGGGTGACAGAGCAAGACTCCGTCTCAAAAAAAAAAAAAAAAAATGAACATGACTCAATTGTCTATATATAAGTCAGTCTCCAAATATTATTAGATGTTTTATTTCTGTTTCTTACTACCAATAATTTATGAAACCAATGGCAATACCCAAAACTAATTTAACGAAAATCAAAATCATCAAAACACAAGAATAAAGAAGTATGGAAAGAAAGAGGTGGGAGGAGGAGGGAGAGAGGGAGGGAAGAAAGAAAGGAATTAGAGATAATAACAGACTAATAGAGAAAATTTAATTGTGTATGTTTAATATTCTGAAAATAGTTCTTGTTTAATGAAAACTTGAAGTAGCAAAAACAATTGTGTCTTTCCAATTAAGAAAGAGGAAGTAAAGATGGGAAAACTCTTCCCTTTGGACGAAACAGATATTAAAACAGCTGATAGTCACAGTGGAAGAGAAGGGAGTAGATAGATGGTGTACACATGTTCCCCTAACTCTTTGAATTCTGATACTTCATTCTTCACTACTCACTGAAATGATGTATGCTGGGACAACAAAGACAGTTGCCAGTCACCATTCCAGGACACCTGTATATAACATCTATTTTCTTACTGTGAAAAAAAAAAAAAGGAAGAGAAAAAAATTCACTGGGAAGCAAAATATGTGAAGACCAATATATATTTTTGAAACTTTTAATTAATAATATATATTTTTTTCTTGGGTGTAGATCCCTTTGACCTAAATAATTTGACATAGAATCTACAACATAGTTGGTATTCAATCAATATTTCCTAAATATACAAATGAGCAAAAATATATTACGTAGCCAATATCCTTAAATTAAGTACATCAAGGTTATTATTTCTCTTCCAACGATTTATGCATGTCTCCTGCTACAGCATTTTCAGTTTGCACTGCTTACACTTTAATTCCACTCACTAAGAGCTGAATTTAACATCTTAAAAAGAAACTGAATCGGCACACAAAGCAAACGTGTATTGGAAACCTACTATATATTAGGCTCTGTGCTTGCAGATGATTGGTCACTGCAAGGGGCATTAAGACAAGGTCCTGCCCTCAAGTCTCAAGTTTGTTTCTCCTTCCATCTCTGGATGATATAAAACATTGGGCTAATTAGTGGGGCAGCTGAGCCTCACAGCAAATGCCCTTTCTGTGGAAATGTCCTTGGCTGTCTGGCCGTGACACAGGAGACCTAAAGCCAAACCATGGGGGACAGCAGCAACAACTGAAGGAGCACCAAATCAGATGAGGAATGAAGCAAGTCAAATGGAAGGGAGGAATGGGAAATGATAGGGCTGAAGCCTGCACCGAGTATGAGGTTTATCATCACCCTGCTCTCAGGGCTCCCACGTGTTCCAATGGCAACTCACAGTCGATGAAATGTCAGACCAGTTCTGAATGGGTCAGTGCAGGCTCTTCAAAAAATGATTCTTCTGGCCAGGCACCGTGGCTCACGCTTGTAATTGCAGCACATTGGGAGACTGAGGTGGGTGGATCACCTGAGGTTAGAAGTTCGAAACCAGCTTGGCAAATATGGTGGAACCCCATCTCTACTAAAAATACAAAATTTAGCCAGGCATGGTGCTGTGCGCCTGTAATCCCAGCTACTCAGGAGGCTGAGGCAGGAGAATCGCTTGAACCCGGGAGTTGGAGGTTGCAGAAAGCCAAGATTGTGCCATTGCACTCCAGCCTGGGTGAGAGAGTGAGACTCTGTCTCAAAAAAAAAAAAAAGATTCTTCCAAGAATCTTCCAAGAAACTTGAGTAGTATTCCAATGTGTATTTGTTTATCCATTTACCAATAAACAGTTCCTATATTTTTACTATTATGAATAAAGCTACTACAAACATTTGTGAACAGCTTTTTATGTAGACATATACCTTCATTTCTCTTGGGTAACTATCTATTTAGAATTGGGATTGCTAGGTCCTGTGATAAGTTTAACTTTTAATGATCCCTGTCAAACTATTTTCCAAAGTAGTTATACCATTTTGCATTCCCGCCAGCAACACATGTGAGCTCCAATTGCTCTGCACCCTCACCAGCATTTGGTATCGTCAGTTGCTTTTCTCTTTTTAAAAATTTGCTAGGTAGCTGTATGTCATTGCGGTTTTAATTTGCATTTTCTTGATGACTAATAACATTGAGCATCTTTTCAAATGCTTATTTGCTATTCATAATTCACCTTTGATGAAGTGCCTGTTCAGATATTTTACTCAGTTTTTTTTTTTTGGTTTGTTTTGCTTATTTATTTATTTAGAGAGAGTATCTTGTCCTGTCACCCAGGATGGGGTGCAGTGGTACAGTCATAGCTCATTGCAACCTTGAGCTCCTGGGCTCAAATGATCCCCCGACTTCAGCCTTCTGAGTAACTAGAACCACAGGTGCACACCACCATGTCCAGCTAATTTTTGTATTTTTTGTAAAGATGGGGTCTTACTATGTTGCCCAGGGCTGGTCTCAAACTACTGGCCTCAAGCAATCCTCCCACTTCAGCCTCCCAAAACACTGGGATTACAGGCGTGAGCCACCACACCTATCCTTTTGCCCATGTCTTGAATTGGGCTGTTTTCTTATTATTGAATTATGAGACTTATTCAAGGTTTCTGAATGTTCATGAGAATTCAAGTTTTCTGGATGCAAATCCTTTATCAAGACTTTATGATAAAGGACTTGCATTCATAATTCTTAAGGAATTCTCAGTTTTGCAAATATTTTCTCCCAGTCTGTGAATTTTCTTTTAATTTTCCTAATGGTGTCTTTTAAAGAGTGGATGCTTTTAATTTTGATGAAGCCCAATTTATCTTTTTTTTCTTTTACATTTCATGCTTTTTGTGTCCTGAGAAACCTTTGCCTATCCAAAGTCAAAAATATTTTCTGCTTTGTTTTATCTAGTTTTACAATTTTAGATTTTAAATTTAGGCTTATCATCCATTTCAAGTTAATTTTTGCATATGGTGTGAGGTATGGTTGAAGTTCTCTTTTATTGCATATGGTTGTTCAACTATTTCAGCACTATTTTTTGAAAAGACTATCTTTTTTTTCCTATCACATTGCCTTGGCGCCTTTGTTGAAAATCAATTGGCCATTGTCTGGGTCTATTTCTGTACTCTCTTTCTGTTCCATTAATCTATGTGTCTATCCTTTAATTAATACCACATTGTGTTGATTACTATGGCTTTCATGTGATATAATTTTAAGTGAAAAATAGCACCATACATAGTTTTTTAAATAACATGCTTACTATAAAAATGTATATATATAGAAAAGACTGAAACTTGCAAAAATAAGATATGAGATTGTAGGTGATAATGTTCTCTATTTTTAATAGAAGTTTCTTTTATCCCTAGGACTAGGCTCTGGCTCTGCCAGGGAAAAATGGCAGAAAATAACTAGAATATTCTGCTTTCTCCAAGGTTTTTTTTTAAGAATATATCTGTTCGAAGAGAAAGAAGCCTTACTTATAACTACTTCACTGACCCACATTCACCTAGCTTCACTGAATGTATGCTCTTCTTGCAGTCCTTGGAAAAGTCATTGCCCATTGATGGCAAACTCTCCAGGGGTTTTGTTATTTCTCAGAATGCCGGCAATGTAGAAATATGTGGGATATGACCAATCAGACATTTTCATACCAGTCCTGTTTTATAATAGTTCTTCATTTAGTCACTCACTCATTTATTTGACATTTAATTAATTTAATAAATAATTAAATCCAACATTAAATAATTAAATGTCGTCGGATGCATGAATGAGTGACTGAATGAATAACTATTTTTACTGTATACCAGTAACAATATTGAAATTGCAAGATGAGGAGGGCAAAATCTCTGTCTTCAAGGTGTTCATAGTCTAGTAAAGAAAAGAGGTTCACACAAACAATTGCTCCACCGGTATCACAGTGCTAGGGTGGGTCCCTGTTTAAGGTAAAGTGGGGCATCACAGAGAAAATGGCCTGTTCTGCTCACTTCCTACTCCGCTATGACTAGTCAGTGACTTCCCCTCTTTCCCCAGATCTAAGATTGTCCTTCTTCAGTTTCATCTCACTTTCAGGAGATGACCTTCATGATGAAGATAGAGGTCATCAGAATGGAACTCCCATCCTCATTGTCCTGCCGCCTAGAGAACAAACCTGCCAGCATCTGTACCCTCTCCTTCCGAGGGAAGTGTTCTCTTTTTAGCAAAGATGAATCTCTTCTCAGGGGAGATATCCCACTCCTTCCAGCCATCCTAGGAGCCTTGCCCCACAGGCTATCCCCCTTCTCCCCTGGAACTCCAGCCTCTTCCTTTCTCCTCTGTGCTTAACTCTGCAATTCCATCACCTATTAAAGAAGAACCCTTATCTGATTGTACATTCCTTATCTGCTACCACCTGATTGTCTGTCCTCTTTTATTCTAAACTTCTTAAAAAAAAAAAAAAGTCACCTGCACAATGTTCCACTTCCTTGTAATACTTTCGTTCCTCATTCTGGCTCCTATGACCCAACCACATTTGCTCTTGCTAAGGTTGCCTATAAGTGCCATCATTGCTCAAGTTTGGAACACTCTGCAGTTCTCACCTCTTTACCTCTTATTGCCGTTCAACACTCTCACCCTCTTCTATACTCTTCCCTGGACTTCACTGATTCCAGGATTCTGGGTTTTCTCCACTTCTCTGAGCATTCCTTCTCAATCTCCTTTGCTATCGCCTCTCCCCTTCCTTGAGTCCTAAATGTCAGAGTTTTTTCAGGTTCAGCCTTGAGTATCTTTTCTTCCTAGGTAATTTCTACGACTTTAGAAATTACAGTCCACCCCTATGACCCCTGTGACTTTAAGTGCCATCTGAGACATCTTTCTGGATCTCCAAACCTACATGCTTAACTATTACCTGACATCTTTACTTGGTTGTTCCACAGGCACCTCAGATTTAACAATTTGAAAACCAAACATTTGATCTCCACTGCCCCCAGCCTATGCACTCCTTCAGGGGTCCTCATTTCAGGAAAGTATACAAAACATCTGTCCACATGCTCATATTAGAAACTTGGTAAATGTCCTTAACATTTTATCCAGACATTCCTGTTCTCCAGTCCTGTGAGCACTGCCTTGAAATTAAATGTTGACTCTACCCAAACCTCTCCCTCTCCATACCACATCATTTCTTGTATAGTCTCCTATTGGTCTTTCCTTTGCTGTAGTCACCCATTTCAATCTAATCCCTACAGAGAAGTCGCAACCATCTTTTAAAATGTTAGCTATGACACATCATTTGCCATTTCAATGTCTTCCCCATCATACTTTAGATAAAATCTGTCCTCTGTAATGTAGACAATAAGGCCGGTCAGGATTTGGATCTTGCCCATTTCTCCAGCCTCTTCTCACATTGCCTCACCTCAAGCACTATCCTGCCACAGGGCATTAGCACGTGCTCCTGAGAACCCCTCCTCCCCCATTCTTCACATCGCTAAGCCCTGTTCATCTGTCAAGTCCCTGCTTAAATGTAATGTCACCAAGCAGACTTTTCTTATCCCCTTCAATCTAAATTACCATCAAAGTACATTAATATCATGAAAATATTAATTTCTGTTTAGTTGTTTAATATTCATATTCCCCAACAGATTATAAGCTCTTTTAAGGTGGAGAGCATGTGTTTCTGGTTTGCCTGTGCCTCTGGTGCCTGGCTTTGTGTCTAGCAAATAGTGGTTACATGGGTATATTAGTTCCCTATTGCTGCTGTAACAAATGACCATAAACTTAGTGGCTTTTTCATTTTTTTTTTTTTTTTGAGATGGAGTCTTCCTCTGTTGCCCAGGCTGGAGTGAGTGGTACAATCTCAGTTCACTGCAACCTCCACCTCCTGGTTCAAGTGATTCTCCTACCTCAGCCTCCCGAGTAGCTGGAATTACAGGCACGTGCCACCACACCCAGCTAATTTTGGTATTTTTAGTAGAGACGGGGTTTCACCATGTTGGCCAGGCTGGTCTCGAACTCCTGAACTCAGGTGATCTGCCCTCCTTGGCCTGCCAAAGCTAGTGGCTTTAAACAACACAAATGTATTCTCTGATAGTTCTGGGTATCAGAAGTCCTACATGAGTCTTACAGGGCAAAAATCACAGTGTCAGCAGAGTTGGTTCCTTCTGGAGGCTCTAGAGGAGAATCTACTTTCCCACCTTTTCCAGCTACCAGAGCTGCATTCCTTTCTCTTTCTCTGCCTTCAAACCCAGTAGTGTAGCATCTTCAAATCTCTCTGCTTCTGTCTTCACATCACCTTCTGTCTTACTCTTACTCTGTCTCTCTTTCCCCTCATCTCAAGATCCTCAACTCAGTCACATTTGCAAACTCCTTTTGACCATGTAAAGCAACATATTCACAACTTCTGGATATTAGGAACTGATGATTCTTGGGGACCATTATTTAGCCTACCACAGTAATTGTTGAGTGAATTAATGAGTGAAGGGAGAGAGCCAGGAATGCTTCACAGGGGGAGAAATGTTTAAACTGTAATATGAGAGATTAATAGGTATTTACCAGGCAGACAAACAAAGGTTGCATTCATTCTAGGAATAGGGAAGTACATGGACAAAGGGCTAGAAGTAAGAGAAAGCAGAGTTCGTTTGGAGAAGGAAGCAATAGTGTCTTCTTGTACGGAGAGTTTGAGAAAGGATTTGAAATGAGCAGACAAGTCAAGGCTGAGTTCTACATCACTGGAGGTGTAGAAGACTGTGTAAAGACTGTAGACATTACCTTTAGGTGAGTCAATGCTGAGTCATCTGCATGCTTATTATAATTCATTCATTCAAGATTTAACAAGCAATCATTGAGCAGATTTTTTATGCCAAGAGATGGCTAGGTACCACCTAAAACAGATATCATTAAACCTAAACAGACCAAAATGGCAGCATAAGAGAGAAGGGATAAAATATTGACTGGCTGTTAGAACATTAGTTTGGGGGTGTCTTATGTACCAGCAAGGGTAACATGTGAAAGATCTTATAGAAGCTCTGTGTCTTTGTGGCATTCTTCTGTTTTAAGATGTTTTTAAAATAAAAGAAATACAAATTAGAAAATGTAAGCATGCAAAACAAAGAAAATAAAGATACATTTCTACTATTCAGAGATAAACACAATGAATATTTTAGTATATATACTTCTAGAATTTATTTAATATTATGTACATATGAAACTTATTACAAAGTATTTATTATGAAATATTGAGACATGCTAAAAGAAATCGAGAAAAATATAATGAAAATCCAGGTACCCACTACCCAGCTTAAGAAATAAAACATTATCAATACAGTGAAGATTCCCTGCTTACACACATTTCTGAATTTCCATCTCCCTCTTTTTTTTGGAATAAAAAATGTGTTACAAAAATAATACATACTTGTAAAAAAATTCAAATGATACAGAAATAAAAGCACAATATCCAACCCAGCGTACATAACAAACACAGAAGCCTTCTCCCCTCCAATCCCATTCCTGGGGGGTTATCATTGTGAACAGTTAGCATATATCCTTTCAGACTTTTACCTTTGCATGCAAGAGTATATAGAGTATATATAAAAACACATACAAATAAACACACATGGTTCTGTGTTTTACAAAAATGGAATCACATACATCTGTTATATATGATTCTTCAATTTCTTTCTTCATTCATACATTACACAGATTTCTAAAACACAAGCCTGATTACATCACTCCTCTAAGAGCTTATTTCCCATAATATAAAAATCATACACACTAACATCAAATGCAAAGCTTGTGATGATATACTTCCTGCCCATCTTTCAGTCTCATCTCTAGCCATTCCAGTGTTAAAGGACTGGAATATAAACCATCTTAAATCCTTCCTGGAACAAGGCAGTTACAAACAAACAAACTAGAAACACACTGCCACTTCTAGACTGTGGCCTTTCCCATTCATGTTACACTTTGACTGGACTTTTCCATCTGGCAAACTTCTACTAATTCTAAAACAATCAGCTTAAAAATTATCTCTAGGAAGACTTCCTTGACTTTTCAGATATGATTACTCCTCTATTTCCCCTATACTTTACAGCTAGCTTCTTAATTGCACTTATCTCACAGTACTATAATGATTTATTAACATGTTTTGAATTCCACTTCTCCTCCCCCAACTCGATGGTGAGCTCTTTGGGGAAAAGGGATTTGTCTTATTTACCTTTGCATCCCAAGGATCTGACAGAGTACTCATCATGAAAAGGAGATGCTCAGTAACATATCTGTTGAGGGTTTTATGATTCTAGGAACATTTGCTGAGTACCTACTATGCACAGAACCATATCCTAAGCATGAAAAGAAACACAAGGCACAGTCTTTGCCCTAAGAAACTTACCATTTTCCTACCATTTCTCCTGGTGGGGAGGGACATAAAACATTTAGATGGCAACATTATCATTTCTGACATATAGGCTGTTTCAAAATTTATGGTAATTTGCCTCAAATCCGTGTAGGAACTAGGCATTGCATAATTAAATAAATAATAAAATAATGGGCGGTTTGTCACACAGGTTTAAGTGTAGCAGAGTCCACTAGAACCCAATTCTCTGTCCCAGCAGGAGGGCTCACATTTGTTCCAGCCTGTAAATTAGAAAAGTGAGACGATACCATGCTTGGAAATTTTCTTTCTTGTTTTTTTTTGAGATGGAGCCTCACTCTTTCACCCAGGCTGGAGTGCAGTGGCGTGGTCTCCACTCACTGCAACCTCTGCCTCCTGGGTGCAAGCAATTCTCCTGCCTCAGCCTCCCGAGTAGCTGGGATTACAGGCATGCACCACCATGCCTGGCTAATTTTTGTATGTTCCGTGGAGATGAAGTTTCGACATGTTGGCCAAGCTGGTCTCGAACTTCTGACCTCAGGTAATCCACCCGCCTTGGCCTCCCAGAGTGCTGAGATTACAGGTGTGAGCCACCACGCCCAGCTGGAAATTTCCGATGCTGCTGAAGATTGTGTCTTGGGTGTTCAACTTGGGTTCAGTCTCCTCACAGCTCCCATAACTGATGTTGCTATCCTCCAAATCATGGGAAGCCTCCCCACCGTCTCCCTCATAGGCCATCATGCTTTGTTCATTTTCCATGCCCATCCGGTTGTTTGGGTCTTATTCCACCATATCCCACATCAGAGTCACTTCCACTTTCACTCAGCTGGATAGCAGAGAAAGGATTGTCTCCTTCTTCATCACTCCCAGCATCTTCCTCATCATCTTCTCCTTCAGACATAAGCAAATCCTCATACAGGACACTGGCTTCAGGTTGTTGTACAGTTCCTTCCTCTTCATCTGCAAGATCACCATCTCCCCCTTCTGGGGCTGGAGGCTTAGGTTTCCCATCCTCCTCCTCCTCATCATACCCTTCCATATCCACATCAGAGTCTTCCTCACCCAGCCTACCTCGGCCCTGGCACATCTGCTTTTCTGGAGTGGCAGTGGGACTATCCAAGACAGACATATTGCTCTCATCTTGAAATACAGAGGCATCTCGAGACGTACTGAGGGATATGTTGGTATCATACATATCAGGAAGCTGAGGTGTGTAGGGCCCTGGGGTCATTGGGTCCAGGCTTTCTAATTCTGCTTCCTCCAAAGCTGCTTCTTTAGCTGTACAAATATCCTTCTCAAGTTGAGTCAAATGTTCATCATACTCAGTCATTGTCTGGTAACAGACGTTCACAATCTCCTGAGCAGTCTTAGTATACTGACTCTCAGGTCCATTATACTTAACACTGTTGGCCAGAATAAGGTTTACATCACCTAGAAAACTCGTCCGACTCTGATACTTGTGCTTGGAGATGTTCTTACGTATGGTCTCTAAATCCACTGGATTGACAATCACTTTGTAATAATCTGGAACAAACTTCTTATTAACTGGATGATGAAATGGCCAAGAATCGGGAACTGCCATCATTTTCTCGGTGACAATGTTGTCCAGAATGAAAGAAAATGCCACTTGGTCATCATCATCCAGCAAGGGGTTGATAGCTTTCTCTAAGCGAGCTAATTTGTCTTCTTTCTCTTTGAGTTTTTCATCACAGAGATCCAGCATGGATTGAGAGATCTGAGTCAATGAGTGTTTTGGCCCATTGTACGTTGCACTGTTTTTCACAATTAGCTCCAGATGCTCTCTGAACTCTTCCCGAGACGGGTAGAGGCGTTTACGCACATTTTCACGGAGTGTTTGTAGGTCCATTGGCCGAGTGATGATTTTGTAGTAGTCCTTTACAACCTTTGCATTGACTGGAGTGTGGAAAGGGTATGTATTTGGAAGATCTCTCATGTCATTGATGATAGACTCCAAGATGGATGATAGCGTCACCATAGGGTCTGTGCGGCGTCGGTGGATGGACTTATGAGGTGTATTCAAATAGTCACAGTGAACAGTGGTTTCAATTCGCCGTTTCTTCTTTGGAGGAAGCTGCTGTTTAGGAAACCTGAGAACCAGAGATTTTCTGCGAACCTCATCCGCATTCTCAATTAGCTGTTTCCCCAAGACAATTTTGGTCCCTTCAACCTTGATAAGTTCTTCATTATCATTACGAATGACTCTCTTTTCCAACTCCTCCTCCTGCTCTTCTGTCATGGCAACAGGTTTGGAAGGTGGCACATTTGTTTGATAATAGAGGGGGCAGAATTTGTTAGTCCTCATGTGTCCAATGGCACCACATGCCCCACATTTCAGTTTTAGGTGAGGACGCTCCTTCATTTTCTTGGGCTTCTTCTCAGGAGGACCCTTAAGCTTCTCCTTTTCCTGGTTCCGCTTAAGCCGCCTCAGTTGCTCTTGAATCCTCCGCCGTTCTTTTCGCATCTCTTCCCGATGTTTTTCATCAAAAAGGGCAAATGTTTGAATGAATTTCTCATCTTTTGTAGTCCGTATGCGCACATAGGCATCAATGACAGCTGGTTTTCGGACTGTCTCACAGCGAACATACTCTTTCCCCTCTTCATCTCGAAATGTGCGATAAATCTTGAGACAGTGTCCAGTGGCAGAAGAGTTAAGGCTAGTCTTGGAAGCTGTGTTATCATCTCTGTGATTGTTTCCTGATGCTGCTGAGCCTGCTGCCAGTAGCATTCGCTGCAGTTCCTTCCGCTGCTGCTCCTCCCATTCACGTGACAGCTGAGAGCTGGTTTTCTTCTTCTGCAACATGTTCTCAATGTTCTTTCTCATTTCTTCAATGTCACTATCTTCAGCTGAGCTGCTGTCTGTGTCAGTTGTTAAGACTTCAGTTGATGACAGAACCTTGTTCTGCAGGTCAAAGATGCGCTGACATTCCTCTTTGTAACGCTTTTGATGCTCAGCCACAGAAAACCTTGATCCACGGGCAAATTTACTCATAGGCCCCTCTCCAGAACGAGCCTGTTCTGTTGACATTGTGCGCACCACATCAATCACTTCCCAGCGGGACAACTTTTTAATCTCTTCCTCAGGCACACCAAATTTACGTAGAAGTTGCTTGGCATTTTTCAGGGAAAGGCGACGAAGGTCTGCATCTGTTCCTGTCACTGTCTTCTTCACTGCCTGCGGCTCTTTATCATCCTTCTGCTGTGTTGGTTTATTTGGAATCTTCACATAGGAGAATCCTTCACCACACCCTGTGGGATCTGCCACCCCAGTCACCTCTAGGAGACACTTGCCCTTCATGGCAGCAATGAAGGCCCTTGTGGTGTTCCAAGGAGCAGTGTGAACTTCATCATCAATCTTCTTCTGGAAATCTTCCTCTTTTTCTTTTTCTGGGGCAAAAAAGGATTTCTCACCATAGCCAGCATCCTTCAGTCGTTGCTCTGCAGCTATCATGCTATAATAAGCACAGCACTGCTCTGGTGACACCTTAGCTCTGATCTCTTCTTCAGTTGGTAAACGAAAATCAGACTTAAGCACCCACCAGTTTGAATCCATCCCTGTGCGTTTGAAGTCAGCGCAGAGCTTTAGCCTCTTCCGGATGCTGCTTTCTGAATGGGAAGGAAAGGCTTTTTTTATATCTTCCATTCGTATCCTCCGTGGCCGGTCTTTACTCTTCCAGAAAAGGCGGTAAATGAAAACCTGTAGAAAGTCTCGAATATGCATATTGGCCCTTCTGGAGTTAGGCCCAGGAACTTCAAACAAGGGACACTGCTGGCCAACCACAAAAATATCCACTAATTCCCGAATATAGTAACCCTGTCTTGTCCGAATGATCAGGAAATCAGTTTCTGGCATCTTATGAAGATAAATTGGAGCACGAAAAAGGTTGTTCTCAAATGCCTGCAGTAATTGGCCAGGATGGAGAGAGCCCAAGAAAGGAGATGTATGGCAGTAAACAGTTTCCCCATATTTACAATCTGGTGCTCCAGGATCTTTTCCAGGTTTCCGTTTGTAATAGTTATTTATCTTGGTTGCCATGCCAATCTGCATCATTAAGGGTGCATTTTCCTCACTATATTCTGCAAGAATAAGATCTCCATCTTTGCCTGTGAGATCCTGAGGTGTGCGCATAAAAAATAACTCTCCACCACCTGAGGCTTGCCTCTCTTGTTCTCTCATCTTGGCCTTTTTTTTAATGTGCTTTAGCAAAGGTTTGACTGAATGGGGACCTGGCTGAGAGAGTGCACCAAACGAGTACTTTTTCAGAGGTGGCCGATGGAACTGCCGGATTTTGATGGGCCCCATGTGGGTGGGAAAGAAGGGCTGCCATAATTCCACAGCAGGAATCGAATGATGGATAATATTCCCTCCAAAGGTGCCTCGAAGACCCTGTTGGTTGGGGAAATAATACTCATCATTGGAGAGATTCCATGGATCTTTCACTTCTGGCTGAGACATGTTCTGCTGTGGTTCCTCCCTGATGACACCTGTTTTGCCCAAGAGAATTCGGCTCTTCTTCAGAGATGATACCTTCTTACTCTCCTTGGAGGGGGAGTTAGAGGTAGCCTCTTTCTTCTCATCAGGAATTTCCAAAATGAGGTTCTCATCATTGGGATCAAGTGCCAAAACAGGAGGTTCCAACAGCCGGGGCATGGCCTGAGCATCCCAAATGATGTTGTCCTCCCAGCGTCCATACACCAGATCCTCATTGTCAATGGGAAAAATGGAGTACCAAGGTTTGTCATCATCCAGAGTGGCTGCAAAACCTTGCTGAACATTGTAAGCCATTGCATTCCTAGTCATGCTAGAAGGAAGCCAGCCTGCCAGGCTTGCATGCTGAGGTTTTGTCCCTTTGTGCTTGACATCCTCCCCATCCCAGATGATAGAATCCTCCCAATGCAGCTGGGTCACCATCAGGAAGTTTTCGTCAGCCAGAAGATCAGTGCCATTGCTTTCTTCAAGTTTCCTAAATTCCTCTGTCATTCTAGATTTTATCACAGGTTCATGTTGTGTCTTTCTCAGTTTGAAGCCATAGTCAAACCCACTGCCATCTTCGGAGACACCCAGCATATCATACCACAGTCGGGCAGGCCCATAACGCCACTCAGCCACTCTTGGTTTGGTATCTGTCACTTTATCTACATCTCCAGTTGATTGGGAAAATTTGGACTTCGCAGAAACCATCATCGTGATTTCATCATCAGAGAGACACTGCTCTGGAGGTGGTGGTGGAGCGTAGTCATAGTTCCACAAAGACTTCTGGCTGACTTCTGATTCTACCGAGCATTCCAGCTCCTGGATCTGCTCTTCCTGTATCAGCTCACGATGCTTCTTCCTCTTTCTCCGAGCACTCCGCCAAACAGAAGGGACATTCTTCCCTGGTCCAAAAAGATGTAGGAAGCGTAACACCTTTCCAGGTCGAAATTCTGGAAAAAGTTCTGTGACACTTGGCAACAGCTTGGTGGCATCATGCTGCGTAATCCCAGCCAATGGAAGGGTCAGCTTTCCATCCTCAGATTCTGCCTGTGTTGCTTCCTGAGGTCCCATCTCAGATTCTGAATCAGAGCAACTACTCAAGTCCACTTTCTCTGAGGCCAGAAAGGAAGGGGCAATGATGGAGGGCAAGATGATGCCTTCTCTATTTTCAGACACACAGGTAATAGCATCTTGATCCTTATCCTTCTTCATTGGTCCTGGGGGTGGAGGTGGAGGAGGCATCAACTTGCAATCAATGTCTTCACAATCAGCATCATAGTCATCTTCATCATAATCTGAGTGGCAAAGCGGCTGCAAGCTCCCCATCGTCTGCTGGTGTCTTCGGCTTTCATCTTCTGCCACCTCATTGATGTCTGAATAGTCCACAGCATCTTCGGTACTCCTAATCCACCCTTCATCATTTACCAAGGCACCGCCAGTCCGGGTCAATTCTTCATTTGCCGTGAGTTCAGTGATCAGGCTGCCCAGCCCCAAAGCCCCCAAGCCTGCCAAGTGCTTCTTACACTCATCATCCAAGACGCTTTCCCCCTCCAGCTGCCCCGCTCCATTGATGTTGCCGAAAAGGATACCCGCTAAAGAAAATGGGCCGCCTCCAGCTGAATCTTCCTCGCTGTCGGTGTCTGACATGATGGCGGCAGTGACGGTAGCTGCTGCCCTCAGCAGCAAATCGCAGCCGGATCCCATAAACCGGAAATAAAACAAACAGTCGCCAGGAAGTGACCTACTGAGCTCCCTTACCCTACCAGCGGCTACCGGAAGCTGAATAAAGGCGGGGGGGAGGGGGCGAAGGGGCGGGGGAAAACCCGGAAAACATTTTTTTTTTTTTTTTGAGACGGAGTCTTGCACCGTCACCCAGGTTGGAGTGCTGTGGCGCGATCTCGGCTCACTGCAAGCTCCGCCTCCTGGGTTCACGCCATTCTCCTGCCTCAGCCTACTGAGTAGCTGGGACTACAGGCGCTCGCCACCACGCCTGGCTAATTTTTTTTTTTTTTTTTGTATTTTTAGTAGAGATGGGGTTTCACCATGTTAGTCTCTCGATCTCCTGACCTCGTGATCCGCCCGCTTCGGCCTCCTAAAGTTCTGGGATTACAGGCGTGAGCCACTGCGCCCGGCCTGTTTGCTGGTTTTTGAGACAAAGTCTTGCTGTGTCGCCCCAGGCTGGAGTGCAGTGGCGCAATCTCGGCTCACTGAAACCTCCGCCTCAGGAGTTCAAGAGATTCTCCTGCTTCAGCCTCCATAGTAGCTGGGATTACAGGCATGAGCCACCATGCCTGGCTAATTTTTTGTATTTTTAGTGGAGACAAGATTTCACCATATTGGCCAGGCTAGTCTCAAACTCCTGACCTCAGATGGTCAGCCTGTCTCTGTCTCCCAAAGTGCTGGGATTACAGGCGTGAGCCACTGCACCCAGCCTCCATAAATCTCTTTATACATGAACTGCATATGTATGCTTCTCCAAATAATCTATAGTATTGTCATGCTTTACAATTTTGTATAAAAGGCATCATACTGTGTGTACTCGTTTTTTTTTCCCTTCCTTTTTTTTAAGAGATGGGATCTCACTATGTTAGCCAAGCTGGTCTTAAACTCCTCCTGGCCTCAAGCAGTCGTCCCACTTTGGCCTCCCAAAGTGCTGGGATTACAGTCGAGAGTCACCACACCTGACCTTACTGTATGTACTCTTAGCCATAATGTTTTCTGGATAAAATTTATGTTTATGATATTCAACTATGTTGATGCATTCAATTCTATTTTTATAGCTCTATAGTGTTCTACAGTATGGTTATGCTACAATTTATCTATGTTCCTATGTTTGTTCATTTAAATTGTTTCCAAATTGTTCCTTTTATAAATAATGTATATGATTCCTTGAGCATATGTAGGACACATTCTTCAGGGTATACATCTAGGAGTGGAATTACTAGATTTTACAATATATGCTTTTTCAACTACACTTGCTATTACTAAATTGTTCTCCAAAGTAGTTGTACCATTTTACATACCTAACAGCAGTGTATAAAAGTTCTCACCTCCCCACATCCATTCTAACACTTAGCATTGTCATTTGTTAATTTTTGTTCATTTCTAATAAATGTATAATGATATTGTGGTTTTAATTTGTATTTCACCAATTCCTAGTGAAGGCTAACTTTTCATACACTTATTGACCAACGGTTTTTCCTCTTCTGTCAATTGCCTTTTCATATATTTTTACCTAATTTTTATAGTATTTTTAGGTTATCTATCTTTTCATTGATGTATAAGAGTTCTTCATATATTATGGATTTGCTTGCAAATAACTTCCCTAGTCTGTGACATGTCTTTTAATCTATTTTAATGGTGTCTTTGATTAATATATATTTTAAAATTTCAATCTTCTCTTACCAAGTTTTTCGTTTATGCTTTTTTTTTCTTTTTGAGACAGAGTCTTGCTCTGTCGCCCAGGCTGGAGTGCAGTGGCGTGATCTCGGCTCACTGCAACCTCTGTCTCCGGGTTCAAGTGAGTATTCTGCCTCAGCCTCCCCAAGTAGCTGGGACTACAGGCACACGCCACCACGCCCAGATATTTTTTGTATTTTTAGTAGAGATAGGGTTTCGCCATGTTGCCAGGCTGGTCTCAAACTCCTGACTTCAAGTGATCTGACCCACTTGGCCTCCCAATGTGCTGGAATTACAGGTGTGAGCCACCACGCCTAGCCTATGCTTTTTTTTTTTTTCTAAAAAAGCTTTTCCTACTAAAAGTCATAAAGATATTTTCTTAACATTCTAAAAGTTTTAATGTTTCACTTTTTTTTGTTTAGTTCTTTAATCTATCTGTAATTTATGTGTTTGATAAAAATCTAGTTTGTGTGTGTATGTGTGTGTCTGTCTGTCTGTCCTTCTCTCTCTGATAATCAGTTGTTACAGCACCATAGATACCCATTAATCTGTGATGGATCTTTGTCATATATCAGATTACCATAGAAAAATGTATTATTAATATCTTTCCGAATTTCTGTTCTGTTCCATTGGTCTATTTGTTTACCCTGGAGACTCACTACACTTAATGTCTATAGCTCAATTCCTATAGCTTTATAATAAATCTAGACAATTGACAAAAATGAGCCCTGCCCCAACCTTGATTTTTTTCCAAAACTATATTAGATTTTTTTTATCTTTTGCCCTTGCATATAAATTTTAGAATCACCTTGTTAATTCCCACTTTAATAATCTGAGGGGTTTATATTAGAATTGTATTATATCCATAAATTAATTTGGGGAGACCTGATATTTTTGTTACATGAGTTTTCTTATCCATGAACATAATGAATGTGGTAGCTCTTTATTTATTTAAGCTTTCTTTAAATATTTTTCAATAAAATTTAATACCTTTTCTGCTTAAATATCTTATACATCTTTTGCTGATTTATTCCTAAATGTTTGAGTCTTATGTGGCTATTAAATGTTAATTTAAAATGTGTGTATGTAGGTGTGTATATATATCCTTGATTTCTTGTTAATATAGGAATTCAATTGCTTTTTAATTGTAATTGTCTTACATCTAGTAACCCTAGTCTAGTCAGCTGTCTTAATGATTTTCACAATTTGATTGCAGATTATCTTGGGTGGTTGTCTATGTAATCCTCTATAAGTAATCATATTTAAAGTTTTATTATTTATCATTCTATTTTTAAATACTATCAATTGTGTATGCATGTTTTTATCTCTTCCTTTTAGATAACCAATAGTATATACTTTTCCACCTTGCTTTTCTTGCTTAAAAATATATCTTGGAGATTACTCCATAGTAGTTTATAGAGATTCCTTATTATTTTTTGATAACTGTAGAGTTATCACTTGGGTGAGTATACCAGCCACCCATTGACAGGTATTTGAGTTGTTTCCAGGCTTTGCTATTTCACACAGTGCTGCAGTGAGAAGCCTTATGTATGCATCCTTTTTTTTTTTTTGGTCAGCACATCTTTGGGATAGATTCCTGCAAGAGGGATTAGTGGGTCAAAGAGTAAATGCAGATATTATTTCATCAGTATTTGCCAAATTCTATTCCTTAGTTGTTGAACCATTTTTCATTCCCAACAGCAATGAATGAGAGGGACAGTTTCCCCAAAGCCTCAACAACATAGCATGTTGTCAAATTTTTGAATTTTTGCTGATCTCATAGGTATAAGACAGTATCTCGCCGTAGTTTTAATTTGCACTTATCTTATCATGGATGACATGGAGTATCTTTTCAACCAAGGGGCATTTGCATTTATTTTTCCTGTGTATTTGTTCATATCTCTTATTCATTTTTCTAAGGTTGTTAGTCCTTTCTCCTCTTTTTAAATAAAATTTTAATATGTTAGGGATATTTACCCTTTCTGTAATATAAACTGAAAATATTTTGCCAGTTCATCACTTATTTTTTCATAACACTGTATATTTTACTTTTCTTATTAAAATATTTGTTCTCTGGACAAAGAAGTCTATGTTGGTAGTTTTTTATTTCTTTCAATATCAAGAAGTTATCTTTCCATTGACCTCTGGTTTTCACTTGTACTGGCTTTTCACATCAGCTGTTGATCAGATTGGTGCTTTTTTGTTGGTAATCTGTCCTTTTCCTTTTGTTATATTTAAGATTTTCTCCTTGCATTTCATTTTCTACAGTTTCACTACATGTTTCTGGAGGCAGATTTCTTTTCTTTCTTTTTTTTCTTTCTTTTTTTTTTTTTTTTTTTTTTTTTTAAGACAGAGTCTCACTCTGTCGCCCAGGCTGGAGTGCAGTAGTACAATCTTGGCTCACTGCAACCTTCACCCATGGGATTCAAGCAATTCTCCTGCCTCAGCCTCCCTAGTAGCTGGGACCACAGGCATGCGCCACCATGCCAGGCGGGTCTCGAACTCCTGACCTCAAGTACTCTGTCCACCTCGGCCTCCCAAAGTGAAGGGATTACAGGCATGAGCCACCGTGCCTGGCCTGGAGGCAAATTTCTCTTTTTATTCTTTTAGCTCCATTTGACCCTTTAGGCTTATTAAATAGTAAAACTGAAAGTCTTTCATTAGTTCTCTGAAATTCTTTGACGTTGTCTTTTAAAATATTGCCCCTGCTCCATTTTATCTTTTTCTTTTTTATACTCCAATTATGTGAATGTTAGACCTTACTTTATCCTCTATGTTTCTTAGTCAATATTCTGTATTTTCCCTTTTAAAAATTTTCTTTAGGTTTCATTCTGTATATTTTTCTCTGACCCAGCGTCCAGTTCACAATTTTTTTCTTCAATTGTATGTAATCCTCTGTTAAACCCATCCATTCAGTTCTTCATTTTACCTATTGTATTTTTCAATTTTATAATTTCTAGTTGGTTCTTTTTTAGTTTTACAAGGTCACCTCTTATGGTTTCTATGACTGCACTGATATTTTTAAACAAAGCATGTATATCCATGAGCATATTAGTGCTGTTGTTTTACAACATCTGTCTGATAATTCTGGTATTTGGACTCTTGTAGCTCTTGTTTTTGTTGTCCACTGTTTTCCTTAGTTCTGGCTTGATTTGTCTTGAGTCTCATTTTGCATTATAGTCTTTCATAGCTTGGTAAAAAAATTAAAATTATATTTATTGATAGTTTGAGACCCAGGATGGTGTTATTTTCCTTCACAAAGGATTTCACTTTTTTTCACCTTTAAGACACCTGAGTATATTAGCAGTCTGGAGTTTGGCAGGCTAGAGTAAAATCCATACCCCATGCTTCCAGGTTGCAGTCTTTGTCTCAAGCCAGAGCAAAAGATACTATGTTAGGGCCTCTGTCTTTGAGGGAGATGAACACCAGTTCCTAAACCTGCATGCATCTGAGTAATCAAAAGCTTAGCTCTGTGTCTGCTGCTTCCAGTCCATTGCCAAAAAGCCTCAAAGTCAAAATGGCAGCCCTTGTGGTTCCAGGATATACAGTGGGTGATTTCCCAAGATCTCAGTGAAGCTCTGCCTCAACTTCCTTTTAACTATCAGCAAATCCTCCTTTCCAAAGAGATGCTGTTTCACCTCTTTGAGCTCCAATTGTTGTCTTAATTCCTTACTATCTTGTTAGATTCTAATGTTTGTAAGAATGTGTGTGTCTGCGTGTGTGTTTTGTTCCACTTTTAAAATTGTCTTCAAGTGGGAGATTTGATTGAAATCAACTGCTCTGCTAGCCCTGGAATCTGGAATATGGGCTAATATCTTAATGGGGGAGACCAAAAATAAATAAACAAGTAAATACATACTATGTCAGGTGGTGATAAGTGCTATTGTGAAAACTAAGGCAGAATAAGGGAGATAGGAATGCCAGGGGTGTGGGAAAAAGTTGTCAGGGAAGATCCTTCTGAAATTATGACATTTGAGTGAATAGCTATGAAAAGTGAGAGAGGTAATTGTTCTATGTAACTATGGGGGCAGTGTGTGTGCAACGGGGTAGGTGGCAAGAGATAAAATGATGAGGTGAGGGGGTAGCTGAGGGCAAAATTATATAGGGCCTTGCAGGTCATTACTGTTTCAGAATTTTACTGTGAGTGAAAGAAGGAGCCATTAAAAGTTTTGAGCAAAAGAATTACTTGATCTTACCTGCATTTGAAATAGATAACTCTGGCCTCTATGTTGAAAACTGACTGTAATGAGGTAAAGGAAGAAGTGGGTCCAGCTGGGAAGTTATTAAAATAATTCTGGTGAGAGAGTGAGATATGATGGAAGCATGGACCAAGATAGTAGCAATAGAGGTGGTGAAAGTGTTCAGATTTTTAATACATAGTATTTTGAAGGTAAAGTCAACAGGATTTACTGATGAATTGGGTATGTGGTGTCAGAGAAAGACAGGAGATAAGGTTTTAGCCTGGGCAACTAGAAGGACAGAGAAACCATTTCCTGAGATGTAGAAGACTGTGTAAAGAGAAGACAACAGCAGAGACATGGGGGATGTTAGTGGAGAGTCAGGAGTTTGATTTTGGACAGGTTAATTTTAAGATTCCCTATTAGATAGATTTCAAGTGGAGATTTCAGTAGAGGCCGAGTACAAGTCTACAAGTTAGGAAATAGGTCAGGGCTAGAATTATAAATTTGAGGTTCATTGGTGTATAAATGCTTTCAAAGCTTAGGGACTGTGAATGGTGTTACCTAAGGAGTAAGTAAAGACAAAGAAATAAAAAGATTTTAGGGCTAAACTCTGCAGTGTTCTAATACTCAGCAATCAGTAGATAAGAAGGACCTGAACAGCCAGTGGCATAGAAGGAGAATGAAGAGAAAGTGATGCTTCAAGCCAAGTGAAGAAAGTGATTAAAAAATGAAGCGTGGTCTGGCCAGGAGCAGTGGCTCACACCTGTAATCCCAGCACTTTGGGAGGCCAAGGCAGGCAGATCACGAGGTCAAGAGATCAAGACCATCCTGGCTACAGTGAAACCCTGTCTCTACTAAAAATACAAAAAAATTAGCCAGGCATGGTGGCGGGCACCTGTAGTCCCAGCTACTCAGGAGGCTGAGGCAGGAGAATGATGTGAACCCAGGAGGCAGAGCTTTCAGTTACCCGAGATCGTGCCACTGCACTCCAGCCTGGGCGACAGTGCGATACTCCCTCCGTCTCAAAGAAAAGAAAGGGAAGGGAATGGGAGGGGAGGAGAGGGGAGGGGAGAGTACGGGAGGGGAGGGGAGGGGACAGAAGGGGAGGAGAGGGGAGGGGGCGTTGTCAACCAACAGTTGCTAGAAGTGCAAGTAAAGCCATGGATTGAGCAATAGTGAGGCCAAATTTTAGAAAAGTAAATCTAAGGAATAAACAGCATTTGAAAACATTGGCATTAAAATGACATTTGTTCTTTTGAGTAAAATTTAAGAAAAAGAATTCTAATGGGACCCTCTGGGCAACAGCAAATAACAGCCTTCTTTGGTATCAACTTGCAGACAGAAGTATCTCCCCACCCCTGCCATGAAAAATGCTCAACAGTTTGTCACTTTATTTGCAGTATTATTTCTTTAGTCTCAGAAATAGCTTTGTACACTTTGACTTCTAGGTTATTTTTTATTTTTCATTTTTTCATATTTCATCAAATATTTTCATATATGATGATATGGTGGCAGGTGGGTATTAGGTAACTTTTGAGCTCTTATACAAAACAAAAGAAACATTTGGAATCTTCAAAGAATACAAACAAGCTTGCATGTCTACAAATTCTAAAACATTTTCCCAAATAATAACACATTAATAAAACCTTAAGTACTTTAATTATTTCTAAATTATATATATATATATATATCCAATTAGTTCTTTCAGTGTTTGTTTTAAACATAATTTATTTTCTCCACAGAAAACATTTATTTTTTAGTTATCATACAGAATGGGAAATTCAATTTTCTTTCATCAAAATGATTTCCTGATGTCGTTCAATTTAAAAATTTTAATGTGACATTAAATATGTTTAAACTACTTAAATTAGGATAGTTAAAATTAGAAATTGTTTCATTTTTATTTTTTATTTTTTTAATAAGAAAAAGCATTTTATGGTGTGAATATTTTTATTTGAGTGCATTCATATGAACATAGAAAAAATATAAACATTAAGTTGCCATTTCTTGTTTTGAGGAAGGAATGATAGTGGGAATGAGAGTCATGGGAAAGGAGAACATTGCTGGTTTTTCTTTTTTATAACTTTTATTTTAGGTTTTGGGGTACATGTGAAGGTTTGTTATATAGGTAAACGTGTCACAGGGGTTTGTTGTATGAATTATTTCATCACCCATGTATTAAGCTAGTACCCAACAGTTATTTTTTCTGCTCCTCTCCCTCCTCCCACCCTTCACTCTCAGGTAGACTACAGTGTACAGCATCTGTTGTTCCCATCTTTGTGTTCATAAATTCTCATCGTTTAGCTACCACTTCTAAGTGAGAACATGCAGTATTTGGTTTTCTGTTGCTGCGTTAGTTGGCTAAGGATAATAGCCTCCGGCTCCATCCATGTTCCTGCAAAAAACATGATCTTGTTCTTTTCTATGGCAGCATAGTATTTCATGGTGTATATGTACCACATTTTCTTTATCCAATCTGTCATTGATGGGCATTTAGGTTGATTCCATGTCTTTGTTGTTGCGCATATTCCTGCAATGAACGTTCATGTGCATGTGTCTTTATAGTAGAACAATTTATATTTCTTTGGGTACATACCCAGTAATGCGATAACTGGGTCGAATGGTAGTTCTGCTGTTAGCTCTTTGAGGAATCGCCACACTGCTTTCCACAATTTAAACTCCCACCAACAGTGTATAAGTGTTCCCTTTTCTCTGCAACCTTGCCAGCATGTTATTTTTTGACTTTTTATTATAGCCATTCTGACTGGTGTGAGATGCTGTTTCATTGTGGTTTTAATGAGCATTTCTCTAATGAATGGTGATATTGAGCTTTTTTCATATGCTTGCTGGCTGCATGTATGTCTTCTTTTGAAAAGTGTCTGTTCGTGTCTTTTGCCCACTTTTTAATGGGGTTGTTTTTCTCTTGTAAATTTGTTTAAGTTTCTTATAGGTGATGAATAGTAGACTTTTGTCACATGCATAGTTTGCAGATATTTTCTCCCGTTCTGTAGATTGTCTGTTTACTCTGTGGATAGTTTCCCTTACTGTGCAGAAGCTCTTAATTGGATCCCATTTGTCAATTTTTACTTTAGTTGTGTTTGCTTCTGGTGTCTTTGTCATGAAATCTTTGCCAGTTCCTTATGTCCAGGATGGTATTGCCTAGGTTGTCTTCTAGGGTTTTTACAGTTTTGGGTTTTAAATTTAAGTCTTTAATCCATTTTCGGTTGATTTTCCATGAAGCAAAATAATACTTGCTTCATGGGATCATTACGATTTTATAGGGCCAAGCATTGAGTAGGTGCTGAATAAAAGAAAAGTATTCATCATCACCATCGTTATCATCATCATTGTTCAATGATCTCCAAACTAAAGTAGTTAAAAAAGATAAGCCAGGGTAAGCACTATCATTACCAAATGTTAGGATTTGGTTTTACAGGAAATATATTTATTTATATTAAGAGTTTAACAATAAAACCCACAAAGGGGAAAAGGAGAGAAGATTCATTGCATTCCCTGTACTGGATAACAGGTATTTTTACACACATCTTTTAGTTAAACCTGACAAACCTTTCTTTAGTTAAATCCCAGAAAGGAGGTAGTATATGCCCATTTTATAGATGGAAATTGAATCTCAGAAGGACTAAGTGATTTGGCCAAGATCACATAGCTGTTAACTGGTAGAAGTGAATCAGCTTCACTTCTTTTGACTCCAAATTTCATACTAAACTTCAAACTTACAGTCACTTTGGAGGCTATTGAAATTGGACCACCCACTCTCATCTAGTCTAGATCTAAATCCAAAGCTTGTGGGTGGCATAGGCTTTCACAGCCCTCAGGTTTTTTTGTTTGTTTGGTTGGTTATTTTGTTTTTGGAGATGGAGTCTTGCTCTGTTGCCCAGGCTGGACTGGAGTGCAGTGGCTCAATCTAGGCTCACTGCAACTTCTGCCTCCCGGGTTCAAGCAATTCTCGTGCCTCAGCCTCCCAAGTAGCTGGGAATACAGGTGCCCACCACCACGCCTGGCTAATTTTTTTTTTTTTTTTTTTTTTTGGTATTTAGTAGAGCCAGGGTTTCACCATATTGCCCAGGCTGGTCTCAAATTCCTGAGCTCAGGGTATCCTCCTGCCTCGGTCTCCCAAAGTGCTGGGATTACAGGCGTAAGCCACCACACCTGGCTACAGCCCTCAGCTTTTATTCACTCTTTCATCCACATCCTAACCACACGGAAGGAACCCCATAATTCGGAGGGCTAGTGACCACACCTGTTGCCTGCACAGAGCTCAGCTGTGCCAGCCCTTCTCTGCATGGAGTTGGAACATTCCTTTCCCTGGACAGTTCCCTTCCTTAGCTGGCAAATCAGATGGAGCTGGGCCTGGGCTGACTGGATCTCCTGTGTTCGCATGGATGCAGTCACGCTCATTTCCAGTCAACCTTGGGTTGAAGAAGTTGCCTGACTCAGCAAGTCTGGCATTTCCTCCCACACAGTTCTTTCCAGCTTGTTGGCAATGGTATCCAGGAGTGGCTGGTGAATTCTGATAACAGCTTACTGGTTGGATTCCAGGGGAGTAGCTCTGGTTCTGCTGAAGACCCATTGGAAGGTGGAGAATTACTGCCAAAGGAAGTTAATGATGACTACTCCAGAAACTTTGATTACCTCTGTGGATGCCTTCACAACTATTTAAAGCATCACCCTGGAGCTAACTGAGACACCAGAAATTGAAACAAACCCCATAAATAGAAATTAACAATCAGTCTGTGACCCACTTAAGTAGATGGTACATCTCCTGCCAAAGGCCTGCCAGACAGTGTACCCTGAGTTAATGGCTTGGTGCCTTCGTTTTCATCACTCTCGTGTGGAAATTAAACAATTGTCTCCTAATTCCCTTGCAAGACCGTGCCCTCTTCTTTTCTGACCTCCATTCATGGTAGCTTTTTTTTTTTTTAACTACGGACTACTTCATAAAACACAGTCGGCCAGGCGCGGTGACTCATGCCTGTAATCCTAGCACTTTAGGAGGCTGAGGCCAGCAAATCACGAGGTCAGGAGATCGAGACCATCCTGGCTAACACGGTGAAACCTTGTCTCTACTAAAAATACAAAAAATTAGCCGGGTGTGGTGGCGGGTGCCTGTAGTCCCAGCTACTCCAGAGGCTGAGGCAGGAGAATGGCGTGAACCCGGGAGGCGGAGCTTGCAGTGAGCCGAGATTGCACCACTGCACTCTAGCCTGGACTACAGAGCAAGACTCCACCTGAAAATAAATAAATAAAAATAAAACATAAAACACAGCCAGTACAGAACTGCAAAAGGTGTCTGACTCAAGCAATTGTGGATATTGGCATGTGAAAGTTACACTTACCATGCAATATCAAAGTCATGACACTCGAGTGAAGACATTGTTTTCTGTATTCTGTGAGCAATATTTGGCACACTCAGGGATTCACAAATCCTCTTTCAAGACCTTCCAAGATTGAGATTTAATTAACTTTTTGTAGTTACATCTCCTTTATTATTTAACCTATGGTCTTGTCTAGCACTGTCTAATAGAAATGTAGTATAAGGCACATGTCATGTTAAAGTTTCTAGTAGCTACCAGTCGGGTGCGGTGGCTCAAGCCTGTAATCCCAGCACTTTGGGAGGCTGAGGCGGGTGGATCACGAGGTCAGGAGATCGAGACCATCCTGGCTAACACGGTGAAACCCCGTCTCTACTAAAAACACAAAAAATTAGCCGGGCGTGTTGGCGGGCGCCTGTATTCCCAGCTACTCGGGAGGCTGAGGCAGGAGAATGGCGTGAACCCAGGAGGTGGAGGTTGCGGTGAGCCGAGATCACGCCACTGCACTCCAGCCTGGGGGACAGAGAAAGACTCCGTCTCAAAAAAAAAAAAATAAATAAATAAATAATAAAGTTTCTAGTAGCTACCTTAAAAACATTATGTAAATTAATTTTAATAATACACATTAACCCAATCTATCCAAAATATTATTTCAACATGTAATCAATATAAAAAATTATTAATGAGATGTTACATTCTTTCATACTAAGTCTTCAAAATCTGGCTATAAGAGGTACACTTACAGCACCTCGTAATTGGAACTAGCTGTTTCAAGTGATCAATAGTCTCATTTAATCAGTGGTTACCTTATTAGACAGTACAGCTCTATTCAATTATGTTGAAATGAAAAACAAATAGGCAAGTAGTATTTTTTTTTATTATTATACTTTAGGTTGTCCAGTTTTTACATATGTATCCATGTGCCATTTGTTTCCTGACCCTTAATCATCTTTAGATTAGGTATCTCTAATGTGTCCTCCCCCTTCAATTCCCACCTATGAGTGAGAACAGGCGGTGTTTGGTTTTTTGTCCTTGCGATAGTTTACTGAGAATGATGTTTTCCAGTTTCATCCATGTCCCTACAAAGGACACGAACTCATCATTTTTTATGGCTGCATAGTATTCCATGGTGTATATGTGCCACAATTTCTCAATCCAGTCTATCATTGTTGGACATTTGGGTTGGTTCCAATTCTTTGCTATTGTGAATAGTGCTGCAATAAACATACGTGTGCATGTGTCTTTATAGCAGCATGATTTATAGTCCTTTGGGTATATACCCAGTAATGGGATGGCTGGGTCAAATGGTATTTCTAGTTCTAGATCCCTGAGGAATCGCCACACTGACTTCCACAATGGTTGAACTAGTTTACAGTCCCACCAACAGTGTAAAAGTGTTCCTATTTCTCCACATCCTCTCCAGCACCTGTTGTTTCCTGA